>NW_015387249.1:139893-171468 GCF_001527695.2 Protobothrops mucrosquamatus | reverse complement strand
AGCGGTCCGGAAGTCCATCCTCAGGAGTGCATGATCTGACCATGACAAGGGCTCTATGACTATCTCCCCCATTTCCAGATCATTCTGCCACTGGCCAGAGACAAAAATCAGATCCAGTGTGTGACCTCCTATGTGAGTGGGTGCATGAACTAATTGGGTCAAGTCCATGGTCGTCATGGAGGCCAAGAACTCCCGAGCCGTCTCTGACACTCCATGGATATAGGGGAGTGTGGTCCAAGTAGTAGTGATTGAAAGCCGGTTATCTTCAGCACATGGCGCCCATTGCTGGTGATAACGTCGAATGAAGTCGGAGGAATAGCCATTCTGTATGCACACCTGAAAAAGGTGTGCATATTCCTTGGCTTTTTCACTTGCCGTGCTGCAGTGTGTGTTTAAACAGGGTGCTAATGCAGCCAATTTTGTGGGCTATAGGATGATTGCTGTCACTGTGGAGTATTCTGACAGTGTGGGTGGCTTTGCAGTACACGCTGGTAACCAGCGTGCCATTATGCTCGCAACATATTGCTATGTCCAAGAAGGGTAAGGTGTTATTCACCTCTTCTTCAGCCATGAACTGGATGTCAGGGTAGATGACATTCAGCTTTTCCATGAAGGAAGCTTTGTCACGGCGCTTGATGACCACGAATGTGTCATCCACATACCTGGCCCAAAATTTGGGTTTGTAATCATTCATCGTTGTGAGTTCTAGATTTTGCAATACCGCCTCAGCAATTAGTCCTGAGATGGGAGACCCCATTGGTGTGCCCTTAATCTGTTCATATACAGAGCCATTAAATGTGAGGAATGTTTTTAGGCAGAAATTGAGGAGCTGCATGTAATCTTGGGGACTCAATGAACCAGGTGATTCCTTTTTCTGCAATAGCTCTCTTATGACTGATCTGGCTAAATCCTGGGGAATGGATGTAAATAATGATACCACATTGAATGAAACCATAATCTCATCCTCCTCTACTCTCAATGCCTTTAACTTCTGTAAGAAGTTACAGTGGTGTTGCTGTTTTCGATCAGGTGTTGAAATCGTGTGCTCAGCCACTTCGCCAGCCCAAATGTTGTATTCATATATCAATTGCAAAGTTCTTTGCCAACAGCTAGTTTAATACAGCAATTAAAACAGAGAAAGGCTGTGTTTAATCTGAGGGAAAAGTAATAAGAGCTGATAGAAATGTGCATGCTGTATTTCTTGAATTGTGAATTAACACATTACATGGTTGCAGTGCTAGCAAGGTAATGGTTCACTCCCATCCTGTTTTAATCTTTTTCACTTTACTGTTTCTAAGGAAACAGTGATAAAGGATAAAGCGGTCTTGACTGCTTTGGGAGATGCAAATTTCACAGGTCCAGATTTCAGGTGGAGAGCAGATTTACAAGGAATAGGCTCAAAAAAAATACTGCCTGCCATTTTGCACAGAGAGGAGTTTGATGTCATTGTCTGCATAGGGAGTCTAAAATCTGTGTTTTGTTCATATCCTCACATCCTTCCTAGTACTCTAAAATCTTTTGGATTACTTTAGAATCTGCATAGGATATTTCTCTGTATGGGAAATTACACAAAAGAAAACCAGATGTTTTAATATGCCCAGCACATCTTTGGGTGTTTGATTCCACTATGTTTTTTGTATGTTCCATCCAGGACTTTTTTCGTCATAGAACGCCCAGAATGGAGTTCCGGCACCTCTTTTGGATGGAACCTTGTAGGGTAGGCAAGGCAAGTTACATAACGTGTGTGAGTTCCGGCACCTTTTTTTTTTTTACAAAAAAAGCACTGGTTCCATCCCATGATTCTCAATAGGTGAGTCAATCTAATTATTCCAAACTATGATTTAACTGGGATTACCAATTAAAATTCTATCAACCCTTTCCCTATTTTTTTATTCATTCCCATCATCAATCTATCTAAAGTTTACCAGATGCTGATTAACACATCCATGTTGTTTCTGTTCAGGAAAGGCTACTACTCCCTTAAGACACCACCAAGGTTTTCAAATAACTATGATGGATATTGTAGTTCAATTGAGCTGCACATTATTGTTTCACAGTGCCACTGTAGAATACATTGAACACCTGTCTCCCAGGCCAGAGAACCAGAGTTTTTGCCTTGGCAGAATTTACTATTGCTCACTAAGTATCTCTAGTCTAAACAATAATGAAATTCCAGCACATTGCCTACTGTTTCATATGACAATGAGAAATTGTGCTGAGTGCTATCATTTTTTAAATCTTTACAACAGGAGAAAAAAATTCCAGAACAGACCAATAAAATGATGGGTTTCATATTATTTTCCTCTGGCTTCTATAAGTAAAAAATATTTTCTCAATGTTCTTGAAGACTCCATATGGCTTATGACTATTGGTCAGTGATATACCTATTCTTCATAAACCATTGCTACTTTTTTTAAAATTCCCTGTTGCCAACAGACAATGAATTTTGTATTATATAAGAATGTATCTTGTTTGGAGGGACTTCCGGCTTGGTGTGCGATGAGACGGTAGAAGAAGCCGGGGCTCCAGCTTCCCAGCCTGATTTCTTTCTGCCCGGTGACCCTAAGGGGTTGGAAAGTTGCCCTGGAGGGGCAATGAAGAAGGAGGGATGTTTCAGGAGTCTGAACCAGATGGCAATCGGTCCAGATGGACTGAATAAACCCCCTAAAAGGATGGAAGAAAGGCTGCCAGGTTCGCCCAGGCAACCCAAGTTGTCACCAGCCGGAAGAAAACCACGGCGCTCTGCCAAACAGCTGACTGTCAACAGCGTGCTGAAACTGGGTGAGCCAGTTCTTTTGTCCTTTTCTTTTGGAATTACAATTAAGAACATTGACCCCCTGATGGGGAAGAGCTAAAAAAAAGTAAAGATCCCAGAAGGACTAGAGAAGAAAGTTAAAGGAGACGAGCAACTACAAGTGGTAAGGCTTTTTAAGGAATACAAAAGATTTCTTAAAACTGAACTCAGATTGATTCAAAGAAAGGCTACTTAATTTACAAAAGGTGGAAAAATCTTTTTTAGCTAAAATTCTAAAAGTAAATAATGTATAAAGAACTTTAACAGGAAAACGTTGTAACAACTTTTTAAGACCAGACATTGAGTAAATAACATACGAGGACATCTAGTGGTAAAAGAAGATATTATAGTAATATTAAACAATAAAAAAATTTCAAAGTGTGTGACCTTGAGACAACACCTGTTTGTGTGAATTTTTAAGTGAAAAGACTCTTTATAACTAAATTTGTTGACTTTGGATATAATTAAAATAGAAATTATTTGAAGACAGTGAATGTTTTACATCTGAGGCCCGATTGGAGGAGCTGGATTTGGCCTAAAGAAGTTGGCCTGTTTTTTCTTGGCTGGATTTTAACCTAAGACAGTTGGGTTTCTTTTTTCTTTTTTCTTGTTGCTTGCTTTATTCTGCTTTCTCTCACTGAGATATTGGATTTAGCCTAAAGAAGTTGGCTCCTTTTACAGTTTGGATTTTAGCCTAAGATGGTTGGCTAGAAGAATGAGTACATCAAACCTTACTAGACTTATCAAAAAAACCTCCTCTGCATCCTCTGTGGGAACACCTAGTTCAACAATCCATGGATCTATCGAAACAATGCTGCAGCGTGAGAAAATAAGCACTGCACAAAATTAGATGCAATCCACATTAAATTTGATTCAAGAATCAATGCGAAAAAATCATGAAGAGATAAAAAGTACATTTGATAAATTAAGCAAAGAAATCTTGGATATAAAGTCACAATTTGAAGTTCACCATCAAATGATGCTTAAAAATCAACAAAGAATTCAGAAAGTGGAAAATAAAACAGAAGATATTGATGATGATGATGATGATGATGATGATGATGATGATGATGATGATAATAATAATAATAATAATAATAATAATAATAATAATAATAATAATAATAATAATAATAATAGTAATAGTAATAAAGTTGGAAGGGACCTTGGAGGTCATCTAGTCCAACCCCCTGCTCAGGCAGGAAACCCTATACTATTTTGGACAAACTTAA
Source organism: Protobothrops mucrosquamatus (assembly GCF_001527695.2). Lineage (NCBI taxonomy): Eukaryota > Metazoa > Chordata > Lepidosauria > Squamata > Viperidae > Protobothrops > Protobothrops mucrosquamatus. Next base: position 167,442 of record NW_015387249.1, on the reverse strand, counting down.
AAACTTCCAGTGTTGGAGCATTCATTGCTTCTGGAGGCAGGTTGTTCCACTGGTTAATTGTTCTAACTGTCAGGATATTTCTCCTTAGTTCTAGGTTGCTTCTCTCTTTGATTAGTTTCCACCCATTGCTTCTTGTCCTGCCTTCAGGCACCTTGGAAAATAGCTTGACTCCCTCTTCTTTGTGGCAGCCCGAGATATTGGAACACTGTATCATGTCCCCCCTCATCCTTCTCTTCACTAAAAAAGATATACCCAATTCCAGCAACTGTTCTTTATATGTTTTAGCCTCCAGTCCCCTTATCATCTTTGTTGCTCTTCTCTGTACTCTTTCTAGAGTCTCAACATCTTTTTTACATCGTGGTGACCAAAACTGGATGCAGTATTCCAAATATGGCCTTACCAAGGCATTGTAAAGTGATATTAACACTTCACATGATCTTGATAAAAAATGGAAATACTACTGCAAGAAAATGAGAAACTGGAACAAGCAAATCTAAATCTCGAAGAAGCGGTGGTGATCCTAGAAATGGAAAAAGCAGAACACTACCTAAGATTTTAAAATATCCTTGAAGATAGAGAAGAAAATATAGCATTTTTGATTTTTGAGCTTTTGGCAGAGGCCCTGAAAGCAGACAGAGCAGAGATGCAAATGGAGATAGATTAAATATTCCAAATGAATTCAAGCTATGCAAGAAAACATAAACTACCCAGAAAAGTGCATGTGAGATTCATAAAGAAAACAACACAGGATGAAATACTGAGAAGAGTTTGAGAGGAACCGTTACAATATAAGAGTAAAGAAATTGTGGTCCTAAAGCAGATACCTAAAAGAGTAAGAGATACTCAAAGATAATATCATTTTTTAACCACAAAGCTGATTGCAAAAAGCATAAATTTTAGATGGTTAATGCCAGAAGGGATTTTAATCAACTGGAATAACATAAGATACCGATTGGATTCAATCTGAAAAGCAGAAGACTTTGACGAAAGAAATTTCTAGATGAAGTAGCGCAACATTGACAAGAGGAGAGAAAAGAACGGAAACAAACAGAAGAGGCAACTGAAGAAACACCTACACAATTAGAACAGAAAGAGAAATCTGAGCAAGAGAGTGAAGGAATGGCCAGAGAACAGAGGATTACGAGATCTACTAGACCTAAATATAAATAACTGAAATGGAGAAAGAAAATGGATTTTTTTCAATGAATATAAACGGACTAAATTCCCCATCAAAAAGAAGAATTTTTTAGGAAACTACAGAAATTAAATATAGATATAATTTGCTTGCAAGAGACACATATAAAAAAAATGTTATAAGCTGTTGGAATACCCAAAAATTGGGAAACTTTATCACGCATCAGCACAACAAAAGAAAAGAGGCGTTGTGGTATATATTAAAGAGACAATAGATTCTAAAATGATTTATTCAGATGAAGAAGGAAGAATTGTGATGGTAGAAATATATTTATATCAAAAACAAACATTGCTAGTAGTGATATATGCACCAAGTAACAACCAGGAGGAATTCTATCAAAATCTTCATAGAAAAATAACAAAATTGGAGTATCAAAACATTTGTTTAGTAGGAGACTTTAATGCGATTGTGGATGGGACAATAGACTATAATAGCAGTAAAACAGGAAAAATTGGAAGAAGAAAACTACCTAAGACTTTTTTTAATATGATAGAAGCGATTGGAATACAAGATGTTTGGACGGAAATTAATCCAGGAAAATTACAATATACATTTTATTCAAATAATCAAAAGTCCTGGTTTAGAATCAACCTGATTTGGATGACACCTGAACTGAGGATGAACATACAGGAAATTGAGATAGAACCAGGTACATGGGCAGACCACAACCCTTTAAAAGTGAAGTGGAGAGGAATTAAAAAAAAAACCTAAGATGGACTTTGAACCAATCTATATTAAAAGAAAGAGAATTTATAGAACTAGCAACAAGAGAAATGGAGTTTTTCTTCAAAGAAAATAAAAAAGAAGATACTACACTATAAAATGTAAGGGATACAGCTAAAGCATATTTTAGAGATATAGCCATAACTTACACAGCAAAAAAAAATAAACAGAAAAGACAGCAGTATGTACTAGTAAAAGAGAAATTTGGAAAACTAGAATCAGAACTGCAAATGAATCCGCAAAAGAAGACCTTGAAAAGAGAAATGGAAATAATAAAACATAAATTAAATTTGTTAGACTCAGAAAAATTGGCACAGCAAATAAAAAGAGCAAAACAAAACTTTTTGAAAATGCAAATAAACCAGGAAAATGTTTAGCTTATAAACTTAAAAAACAGAAGGAGACGAAAATAATAAACAAATTAGTAGATGAAAAACATGGTCTACAATTTAAAAATGAAGAAATAAAAAAGATAATTAAAGAAACTTTATGATATAGAAAAAATCCCAAGAGAGAGAATGATTCAATATTTGGAAGGAAATAACCTTCCAAAAATTCCAGAAACTTATAAGACTATGTTGGAGGAAAAAATAACAATGATGGAAATAACAGAGGCCATAAGACAAAAAAAAATGAAAAAACACCGGGGCCAGATGGACTACTGGCGGAGTTATACAAAACCCTACAAGATACACTAAGTGAACCATTGAAAGACGTTTGTAATTCACTCTTGTTGGAGGCTAAACTTCCAAACACGTGGATAGAAGCAAATATCACTGTAATACCAAAAGAAGATGCAGATTTGACACAGATAAAGAATTACAGACCGATATCGTTACTGCATGTGGATTATAAAATCTTTACTTCAATAATGGCAGAGAGACTGAAATGATACTTAACTGAATTTATACATTCAGATCAGAATGGTTTTTTTTTACCAAAGAGACAAATTAAAAACAATCTAAGAGTGATAATGAATGTATTAGAATACTATGAATTGCATCCAGGAGAACAAATGGCATTAGTATTTCTGGATGCCCTAAAGGCATTTGATGTTTCCTGGCAATTTATGATTCAACAATTACAAATAATGAACTTTGGACAGAATTTTATTAATATAATAAAAACGATACACCATAAACAAACAGCACTGTGAATGGAGACTATACAGAAAACTTTCAGATAAGGAAAGGCACAAGGCAAGGATGTTCACTATCTCTGCTGTTATTCATTTTCACTTTGGAAGTTTTGAATAGAAATATTAGACAAGATATAGAAATTAAAGGATTAGAAATAAAAGAAATATATAAATTACAAGCATTTGCTGATGATTTGGTGTTTATTTTAGAAGAACCTTTAGAGATGATTCCTAAACTATTGGGAAAGATAGAACAGTATGGAGAAATTGCAGGACTGAAAATAAATAGAGAAAAAACTAAAGTAATAGCTAAAAATCTTACAGATAAGCAAAAAAACCCACCCAAATATCAGAAAAGACAGAATTGCAGATAGTTAAAAAGGTTAAATATCTGGGGATACAGTTAATGCCAAGATGTTCAACGATAAAAGAAGATAATTACACAAAATTATTGACTCAAATAAAACTGGATTTGGAAAAATGGAAAAACTTGCAACTGTCAATATTAGGAAGAATTGCCACAGTGAAAATGAATTTACTACCGAAAATCTTATTTCTATTTCAAACAATACCTATAAAATTGGAGAAATTTTTTTTGCAAATTTGAACTCATTAATTTTGAAATTTATTTGGCAAGGAAAGAAAGCTAGAATTAAGCAGAAATTGTTACAAGATGCCAAGGAAAATGGAGTAAAAGAATGGATAATTCTTAAAAACAAAAGGTTTTTATATCTGGAAGGGCATGATTTACAATTGGGGTGGCACACTTTCTTATGGTATGGAAAAAAATAGAGTTCACAAATATTTCCAAAATCATTATATAAGAAATGCACTGTTAACAACATGGGAAAAAATAAAAAGTAAAATATATTTAAAAATTCCAGGGTGGTTGTCAACTATGGAAACATTTGTACACCCAAATTAGTGGACTTTGAAAAAATCTGGACATATAGAGATATTCTAAACTTTGAAGGAAATTAAAAATCTAAACAAGAAATGGAAAATCAGGGTATCAATTTATCATGGTGGGCACATTTACAAATGCAAACTAGATAAGACAGAGATGTTAAAATGTATGGATTTTATAAGGAACAAACTGTGTTTGATAAGATATTGTTGACTTCGGATGAAAAATTAATTAAGAAAATGTATAATTTTTATTAACTTTAGAAATGGAAAGTGAACAAGTCAAAGAAACAATGATAAGATGGGCGAAAATTTTTAGTTATAATATAGAATTAGAAAAATGGCAAAATTTATGGGAAAGAAACTATAAATTGACAATGTCAATTTCCTATAAAGAAAACTTATACAAAATGTTTTATAGATGGCACTTGCCACCAGCAAGTTTAGCAAAAATGTTTAAAAATATGTCAGATAGATGTTGGAAATGTGAACATAAGTCAGTCACGTATTATCATGTTTGGTGGACATGTGATAAAGTAAAGAATTATTGGAAAAAGATACATACTTGGCTAGAACAGATGTTAGAACACGTTGATTTTAAACCTGAACTTTTTTTTATTAGGTATCATGCCAGAAAAGACTAATAAACAAAGCTTATAGTTGACTTTGCGTGTCACAACAGTGGCAAGAATTATATTTGCGCAACACTGGAAAAACGAAGGAATACTATCAGATGAAGAAATAATTAAAAAAATACTAGAACGCGCAGAGATGGACAGATTGACTATGAGACTGAAAGAAAAAGAAGAAATGGACTATTATCAAACCTGGAATTTATTTTACCATTGGCTGGAGGAAAGAAGAAAGGATTAGGAAGTAAGTATGTATTAGCATGTAAACTTAGACAGTACGTTGGTTGAAAAATTACTATTGTATGTATGGGAAAAATGAATAATAAAAAAAGAATGTATCTTGTTTTCTCCATCAATAATTTCATCTCCTGATTGGACTATTGCAGCAAATTCTACACAGGACTACCCCTGAAAAGTAAGATCTAACGCACCTCCCCCCCATGCATCCAGCTGCCCCCTTTTCCATCTTGTGCCAATCATTGTATTCTGTTTCTACTGTGATTTTATTGGGTATATTTATATTTGACGATTTTAATGTTTTTATGTTGTAAGTTGCTCTGGATTGCTTTGAAATGAGATGAGAGACAAATAAATTTAACAACAACAACAACAACAACAACAACAACAACAACAACAATAATAATAATAATTATTATTATTATTATTATTATTATTATTATTATTATTATTATTATTATTATTATTATTATTATTATTATTATTATTATTATTATTATTACTATTATTATTATTCACCATCAGTCAATTGCAAAAGATGGCCTTACTGGGAACAGCTTCCATCCAGCAACGATATCTGTAATACCATCAAACATCCACATCTGCCTATCCCAGGTCATTGAGAAGGACTCATTTGGTTGACAAAAATGCCAAACCTAGTCTGGACATTTGGCTGACTGTGCAATGATTAATAATAATAATTATCCAGATGTTTTGGCTGGTGCAGAGTATGGCTGCATTAGTCATATGGTTGCCCAAAGAAAAGTGCATATAGCTCCCTTGCCTCATGAACTGCACGGGGTGCAAGTTCGCTTCTAGGTACAATTTAGAATAGAATAGAATAGAATAGAATAGAATAGAATAGAATAGACCTTGGAGGTCTTCTAGTCCAGCCCCCTGCTCAAGCAGGAGAACCTACACCATCCCAGACAGGTGAATGTCTAGTCTGTTCCTAAAAATCTCCAGTGATGGAGCACCCACCATTTCTGGGGGTGAGCTGTTCCAGTGGTTGATTGTCCCCACTGTCAGGAAGTTTCTCCTTAATTCCAGGTTGCTTCTCTCTTTGATCAGTTTCCAACCATTGTTTCTCGTCCTTCCATCTGGTGCTGTAGTGAACAACCTGGCCCCTTCTGCTTTGTGGCAGCACCTCAGATACTGGAATAATGCTATCATTTCTTCTTTTCTTTAGACTAGCCAAATCCAAGTCCCGCAGCCATTCTTTGTATGTTTTAGTCTCCAGGCCTTTGATCATCTTAGTTGCTCTTCTCTGAATTTTTTCCAAACTCTCAACATTTTTTTTGTGATATGGTGACCAAAATTGGCTGCAGTATTCCAGGTGTGGTCTCACTAGGGTTTTATGAAGCAGTAATAATACTTCTCGTGATCTTGATTCTATGCCTCTGTTTATACAACCCAATATTGTATTAGCTTTTTTGGTTGCTACTGCACACTGCTGGCTCATAGTCAAGTGATCGTCCACTAGGACTCCAAGGTCCCTCTCACAGTTACTGTTTTTAAGCCAGGTCTCGCCCAATCTGTATTTGTACCTTTGTTTTTTCCTGCCTAAATGTATGACTTTGCTTTTCTCCACATTGAAACTCATTTTGTTGCATAGAGCCCATTGTTCAAGTTTGTGAAGATCTTTTTGGATCCTGAGTTTGTCTTCTGGGTGTTGGCTACTCCTGCCAGTTTGGTGTCATCTGCAAATTTGATGAGTTCCCCTTCAATTCCCTCATCTAAGTCATTGATGAAGATATTGAAGAGTCCTGGGCCTAAGATAGAACCTTGTGGTACCCCATTGCTTACTTTTCTCCATGTGGATATTGTGCCATTGAGAACTACTCATTGAATACAGTTTGTTAGCCAGCTACAGATCCATCTGGTTGTGATGTTGTCTATTCCATCATTTCCTAGTTTACTAAGGAGTAGGTTGTGGTCTATCTTGTCAAATGCCTTACTCAAATCTAAGTATACTACATCCACTGCATTTCGCTGGTCTACTAGTTTAGTTACTTTATTGAAAAATATGATGAGACTGGTTTGGCATGATCTATTTTTAACAAACCTGTGCTGGCTACTAGTTATGACTTTGTTTGCTTCTAGTAGTTTGCAGATCTGTTTTTTGATTATCTTTTCTAGGATCTTCCCAGGTATTGATGTTAAACTGATTGGTCTGTAGTTTCCTGGGTCCCTTTTTTCCCCTTTCTTGAAGATGGGGACTACATCAGCCCTTTTCCAATCCTCTGGTACTTCCCTGGTGCTCCAGGATTTATGAAGGATGTAGTGCAATGGTTCTGAGATAACATCTGCCAATCTTTCAGAACTATGGGATGTAGCCTGTCGGGTCCCGGTGATTTATATTCATCAAGGTTGGATAGGTGTTCTCTTACCATTTCCTTGCTTATTTTAATTTTTGTTTCTAGTATATCTTTTGCAGTGGTGTTTTTGGTGTGTTGGGCTATAGTTTCTTTTTTTGTGGAGACTGACACAAAGTATGAGTTAAGCAGCTCTGCTTTCTCCCTGTTGCCTGTAATTTCCTTGCCATCTTCTCTCTTTAGTAGGCCTACAGGTTTCTTGATTTTTTTTTTGTTGTTGTTAATATGTTGGAAGAAGCTTTTTTATTGTCCTTGATTTCTATTGCTAGTCTTTGTTCATTCTGAATCTTTGCTTTTCTGACTTCATCTTTGCATGTTCTGGATGAATGCTGATAATCTGCTTTAGTTATGTACCCCTCTTTCCATTTTTTGTATTTGTCCTTTTTGTCTTTTAATTTGTTAGAAAGTTCTTTGTGCAGCAATGCTGGTTTCTTCTTGGATTTCTTGTTTTTCTTTCTCATTGGTATTGTGCTGGTCTGGGCTTTTGTGATCACATTCAGGGTTCCCCATGCTTCCTGGCTTGATTTTCCCTTTAGGATGTTCATCCATGGGATTTTTCCTAGGTTTTCTCCGAGTTTGTTAAAGTCAGCTCTTTTGAAGTTTAGGACATTGGTTGGATTGTTTTCTATTGCTGGTGTTTGCATTATATTAAATTCCAGTATGACATGGTCACTTTCACCTGAGGTTCCGGTAATTTCGATTCCCTCTATCATTACTTCTCTGTTTGTAAGGATTAAGTCCAGTATAGCTTTACGTCTAATTCCTACCTCCACCTTTTGGGTGACAAAGTTGTTGCCTAGATTGATTAGGAATCTGTTTGATCTCCCGATCACTGCAGAGTTTGTTTCCCAGTTGATATCTGGATAGTTGAAGTCTCCCATTACTACTGTGGTATGCTTCCTACATGCATTTGTTAATTGGTTGGCAAAGAGTTTGTCTATTTCTTCTGATTGGTTGGGTGGTTTGTAATAAACACCTATGGCAATGTCACTTTTTTTTCTTTTATATTGACCCATATACTTTCTGGAGAGATTTTATTTTTGATCATACGCATTTCTGCAGATATATAGTGTTGTCTTACATATAGTGCAACTCCCCCTCCTCTTTTTGTAGAGCTGTTCCTTTTGAACAATTTGTATCCATCTATCAGTCCATTCCATTCCTTGGTTTCATCCCACCAGGTTTCTTTTATGCCAACTATGTCATGCCCTTCCTCGTTTACTATTGCTTCTAGTTCATCCTGTTTGCTCCCCAAGATTTGAGCATTTGTATATAAGCATTTAAGATTTTTATGCCTGTCCATGGGGGGGTATTTCCTGTTTCTCTTGGTTGTTGTTTGAGTTTTTCTTTCTTTTTTCATCTCTGCCTACCTCATTATTTGATTTGTTTTCTTGGGATTTGTGATTGGTTTTGGGTTCTAGAGATTCTAGAAATTGGTCACCCTCCCCCCTCAGTTTTAGTTTAAAGCCCTCCTGAGGAATTGGGCCAGTCTTTTTCCAAGTACATTTTTGCCTGTTTTCGTGAGGTGTAGCCCATCCCTTGCCAAGAGTCCTTCGTGTAGGAAATGCAGTCCATGACCCAGGAAACCAAAATTTTCTTAGTGACACCAACACTTTAGCCAATAGTTTATTTCTAAGACTCTTTTTTCCCTCAATGGGTGTTGGCCTTTCATTGGGAGAACTGATTAGAACACTACTTGTGCTCCTAGCTTCTTGATTTCATTGTCAAGTTTTTTTGTAGTCCCTCACTATTATACTCAGGTTGTTTGTTGTGTCATTTGTCCCAATGTGGTGGTGGAGGAGGGGGTAGTAGTCTGTGGGTCTAATTATTTTGGTTAGTTTCTCAGCCACATCTTTGATTTTTGCTCCAGGGAGACAGCATACCTCTCTGGATTGTATGTCTGGTCTGCAGATGGTTCTATTCCTTTGAGGATTCAAGGTGTTACCTATAAAGCCCTACATGACCTAGGACCAGGTTACCTACAGAACTAGCTTAGCCCCATCTTATCATCCTGTCTCATTCATTTAGTCAGGTATTTTGACTGGTGGGGTCTGGGAATGGGGTCTTTTCTGCTACTGCCTCCGCAATGGGGTGACTTAATGGAGCTGACCGTTTACTGGCTGGATGACCTTTCTGATGCCTATGCAGAGTTCATAGCAGATATTTTCTCTTTGTACTCTGACAGAGAACCATCTGCTGCTGCCTAGGATTGAACTCTCAACCTTCCAAGTGGGAGGCAAGCATCTTCAGCTCTAGGCCACTTGCCACATATACTTATTAAACTTATATGCCAATAATGTAACTGAAAAAAAAAACATTCTAAAGCAATGAGAAGAGAATACAGAAGGTTCAATGAAAATTTCTAGGCCTCACAGTCTATATATCTCTAGATGCATACAGGTTGTCTCCAACCTATACAGCATTTTCCCAGCTTTGCCACTTACTTCCTACACTTGTTTACAGATACAATTTACAGTGATTCCCTGTGACTTTGCTCCATAAAGCTAATGGAGAAAAGCATGCAGAATATATCTAATTAGTAATTTAGTAATTAGTAATTTTAATACATTTATTAAAAATTACTATAATGATGGAAAACTAATACAAACTAAAAAAGAAAAAGAAAAAATAGAAGGTAAGAAAAGAAAAAAAAATAGAAAAGAAAAAAAGAATATAGTAAAGAAAAAGAAATATATAGCAGGATTCAATCTGGGTTGGTCACCAGACCAGAGATTTAGACTTCCAAGCTTTCAGACTCATGCTGGAGCCCATCCTCAGAAAACCTCTTTCTAGCAGAGCATGTGCTATAGCAGGGGACCCCAACCCCTGGTCCATGGACTGGTACCATGCCTTGGCCAGTTAGGAACTGGGCCACACAGCTGGAGGCATGTGGCGAATTTGCAGGGGTCTGGGAAGGGGCGGAAGAGTGACAGGGCAGAATCTTGCTCAGTGCAAATGTTCTCCAGCGGCTGCGCTTGCAACTTGCTTGCAACATCTGAGCTCCACATCCTTCCTCCTGCTGCTTCTTGTGCTATCTCTTCTTCTGCCTCCTCTTCCTTTTACTGCTTCCTCTTCCTCCTGCTACTTTTTCTTCCTCCTCTTCTTCCTCACTTTCCTCCTCTCCCCCTCCCGGCACCCCAGCTGGTCTCATGCTCCCTTCGCGCAAGTCTCCAAGACAAGACAAGCACGTGCCAGCCCAGCTTGCAACCGGGGGCTTCCCCAAAACTTGTTGGAGTGTATGTGTTTGTGAGGGTGCTTTCTCCGGGTGTAAATAGGGGCAGGGAGAAGCTACCTTTCACTTTAAGCACTGAGTCTTCAAGGGAATCTCTCGTTTGCACCTTTTCTAAGACCGCTGAGTTTTTTGCTTTTGTTTTGATGCTGCTCCAGGTGCCTCATGTTTTGGCAATTTCCTACTTGCTTTTCGTGGTTTAATTTGGTGTGTGTATTTGTGTGTGTGTGTATTCACGCTCTTTTCTTCGTGCACCTCTTAATTTTGCAAGCCAAGAGTGCTCATATAGGCTTGCAATGGAGAAAGGGAGAAGCTACATTTCCCCTTAAGCACTGTGTCTCCAAGGGAATCCCTCTCTAGTCTAACCTAGTACAATGTAATAATAATAGCAAAAAAGTGCATTATTTATTTGTTTATTTAGAAAACTTAGAATAAATATAATGCACTTGAATCATCCTGAAAACTCCCTCACCCTCTCCCCTGGTGCACGCCAAAATTGTCTTCTATGAAACTGGTCCCTGGTGCCAAAAAAGTTGGGGACCTCTGTGCTAGAGAAATGGGGAAATGGGCCCTTCGCCAATTAACAGGAGTGCTGATTTACCATCAACTTATCAAGTACTTAGGAGGGGAGGGCTTGGCAACATAAGGAACAAAGCCAATAACTTAATAGTTGGCTATATATTGGACACATATATTCACCTTCATTCATAAGAAATATACAAATGACTTTCCCTTTTGTCACAGCAAATATAAACAATTTTACTAACATATCATCTTGTCTTAAAATACAATTATTTTAAAATACAATTATTTAAAATACAATTATCTCTTCTGCTCTTATCCTATCTCTTACCTATAAACAAATTCTTAAAAACATTGCCATTCAAGTCCTGATCAACAAAAGTCCATTAAGGGTTAGCGGAGATCATTAATAGGTTATCCATTTTTATCATAATCAAATAAATTAACTTTCCTCTTAATATTAATATTTTTGATCTTCAAGTGTCTTTAAATAATGACCTATTTTTTTCATTTTTTTGTTTGTCCCGTTTCATAAAATTCTTCAAAGCTCTAACAAACCTTTTTTGTAAATCCAATGTAGAAAGATTATCCAGGTCACTAACTTGATTTGCATCTTATATATCCCTTCTAATTATTAATACAACAACTGGTTTCTTTTGTATACCCACTATAGCATTTTTATTCTTGTAAAATTATTCTTGTAGCTTCTCATTTTTAAATCTACTTTGAGATCAGTCTGTCTTGTCCAATAAAACAATTGTTCCTCTTCCATAATATATTTTAGACAGTTTTTCCATAGAGACAGAAATTCTTAAAATTAATTTCTGGATCCATTGTTCAAAAATATCCTTCAATATGTGCAATGTTAAAATATTTTGTTTCATTCTATATTAATAAATCAAATTTAAATGTCTTTCTTCTGTAATTTTTTTTCTACTTCCCCCTAATGTTCAGCTTTCAGAGTCCCATTCTATCATGTTTTAAATACGTTTATAGCACCAGATGAATTTTCTTCAATGCTTTCCCTTTTCAACAACAACTATGCATAATATTTTAAATGTGGTTATCCCAATGGATGGATCACAAAATACATGACTCACCAAATTATAAATTGAAAATAATGTGTTGTGCCTGATAATAATACTTGATCAGACACAACACATGATTTTACAGCATGACAGATAAAAGGCATCTGGTTATCATCCTGTATAATATCACGTGAAGTATTAATACCACTTTACAATGCCTTGGTAAGGCCACACTTGGAGTCCTTCATCCAGTTTTGGTCACCATGATGTAAAAAAGAAGTTGAGACTCTAGAAAGAGTACAGAGAAAAGCAACAAAGATAATTAGGGGACTGGAGGCTAAAGCATATAAGGAAAGGCTGCTGGAATTGGGTATGTCTAGTCTAATGAAGAGAAGGATGAGGGGGACATGAGAGCAGTGTTCCAATATCTCAGGGGCTGCCACAAAGAAGAGGGAGTCAAGCTATTTTCCAAGGCACCTGAAGGCAGGACAAGAAGCAACGGATGGAAACTAATCAAGGAGAGAAGCAACCTAGAACTAAGGAAAAACTTCCTGACAGTTAGAACAATTAACCAGTGGAACAACCTGCCTCCAGAAGCGGTGAATGCTCCAACACTGGAAGTTTTTAAGAAGAAACTGGACAGCCATTTGTCTGAAATGGTATAGGGTTTCGTGCTTGAGCAGGGGGTTGGACTAGATGACCTCCAAGGTCCCTACCAACTTTATTATTATTATTATTATTATTATTATTATTATTATTATTATTATTATTATTATTATTATTATTATTATTATTATTATTATTAAATAGATCATCCACACAAAAGGGCTAGCAAACTATTCTTTCTAATCCAATCTAATCCAAACAGCCATGTTGGAATAGTCTTAACATATTTCTGTCCACCATTCTATCAATTAAATCTGTCTGGGAAGCAGAACTGTGAGAATATTTTCTAAACAATTCTTCCTATATTCTCATTTGTTTTGCTGAAAAACTAAGCTCTAAATGCTCAGAAAGTTTAAACTTCCCTTGCCACAGTTGCTCATTTGTTAACTTATTGACCAAATAAACTTGGGTTCCTTCATAAATATGTCAAATTTCTGTCTCAGTTTTCCTGTCAAACTTCCAATTTTTCCATCCTGTTATCTTATGATTGCAAACTCTGTTGCTATATCTCTTGCTTGACTTTTCTTAGGCAACAGAAATTCCATCTCCACTTATTAGATCTATATGCCTGAACTGTAGCATTTTGTCAGGAAAAATTAGCAATAGCAATAGCACTTAAACTCATATACTGCTTCACAGTGCATATTTGCTCCCAATGATCTGCGTCCTCATTTTACCAAACTCGGAAAGATGGAAGGCTATGTCAGTCTGGAGCTGGCGAGAATCAAACTGCTAGCAATTAGCAGAATTAGCCTGCCTAACTCTGATATTGTTGCCCTTGTCTTTATTAGGATTAGGAGCTGACTCAACCATCTCACTGGCTTTTTCAGTTTAATAGTGCTTGATAAGCTGATTCTTATTTTCTTCTCATTTAAATGTAAACAAATCTGGAAAATACCTATTTTATAAGATGTATCTATCTGCCACTGAAAGTAGCTTATATATGAGATCAATTTGAAAAGCTCAAGTCCATTACAGTTATAACCATAAATTGTAATAATGATTTTCTACTTCCCTCCACTCCTTTATTTGTAAATCCTAATGATGCAGCCATCTATCTGTCATCCATCCATCCATTCATCCAGTTTACAATCTACTTAATATGTGAATAAACTGTTAATTACTTTATAGATTAAATCAGATCAGGTAAAAATGTGTCCAAACTTTCTGATTACAGTAAGATTTCATCATTCCAGATTGCAGTTATTTAGCAGTAAGGGAAAAAACACTTTATATATCCACAACATGTTTTCTGAAAATAAGCTGTCTTTTCCCTTGAACTAGGTGTGGGCTCACCTGGATCCCTATGCTCCCACATACCCTAATGACTCAGTGATGGTGAATGCAGTGGCGGCCAACCTAGAGGGAGAAACAGCCAAGTGGGTGACCACCTCCATGATGAGCAAGCACCAGAGCTGTGGGACACAAATCTGTTCATGGAAAGTCTGAGAGCCAGATTCGAAGATAAACCCCAGGCCCTGCAGGCTGAGATAGAAATCCAAGGCTTGATGAAGAGAGGTGGCCCAGATAAAGAGTACATCTGGGAATTCCAAAAAATAGCTGGCAGGTTCCAGCAGTGGCCAGAACAATTGCTGATCCACTATTTCAAAGAGAGAGTGGACCATGACTTATTCCAGGTATGTACCTACCGGGAGATTCCTGACCAACTCCGTGAATGGTACCGTATGGTCATGATATTGAGTTGGCCCATTACAAGAAGCCCAGCACTTTTGAACAGAAGCTGAAGTGAAGCCAGGAGAGATGCCCATTTGGACGATGACCATCGGCTGTTCCTGCAACCAGCACCCCCCAAGAACCTGCTGGAGTTCCATCAAGTGCTTCAGATGTGACCAGCAGGGTCATTTGGCTGCTGAATGCCTGGCTCCCACCCCTCAGATCAGGAGCGTGCCTGCCACTACTGCGAAGCAGAAAAGTCCCCCCCCCCGGAGGGGACAAGAGAAATCAAACTGGGCATGTTAAGATCAAGCCATTGATACCCCTCTCCCTTCCAGGGAAGAGAGGGAGCTCCAGCTAAATGCCTGCAGTTGCCAGCACCTTATAACAGTGATGACAACTGTGAGGATGACCTAATGGTAAGTCGAGCCATCCCACCCTTCGTCATTGCCACCAAACTTATAGTGCCAAAGACTGGGGTCCAGACACTTAAATATCCTAATGGACTTAGGCTGTAGAAGGTGTCTAATCAGTCTCCCAACTGTGCTGAAATTGGGAATCCGGACCAAACTATTGCCCCTAGTCATGAAATTCAAACAGGCTGATGGTTCTTTGATGGGAGGCTCGTCTGCAACTCACTTAACCAAACCAGTGTGCTTAGAGGTGGAAAGCAATGGGAAATCATCCATTTTGTGGTGATTCCAAGAATGACTGAGAAATGCATCTGTCTTTACACAAACGGAAAAAACAGACCAACCTATCAAAAATACTGCCATAAAAAACAGAATAGAAACACAAGTTAAGATAGGCAAGAAAATGGTAAGTAAGTCCAGCCTAGATGAGTTCAAATCACCAGGACCAGATGGATTACACCCCACGGTTCTCAAGGAACTGGCAGATGTGATCTCAGAATCACTGAACTATATTTTTCAAAGATCCTGGAGCACTGGGGAACTACCAGAGAACTGGAAAAGAGCTGATGTAGTTCCCATCTTCAAAAAAGGGGGAAAAATGGATCCAGGAAATTACAGACCTATCAGCCTGATCTCAATACCTGGGAAGATTCTGGAAATGATAATCAAATAACGAATCAGCAAACACCTAGAGGCAAACAAAGTCATTACTAAAAGCCAACATGGGTTTGTCAAAAACAGATCATGCCAGACAAATCTTATTGCATTCTTTGACCAAGTGACAAAATTAGTGGATCAGAGGAATGCTGTGGATATAATTTACTTGGACTTCAGTAAGGCATTCGATAAAGTAGATCACAACCTACTACTTGATAAGATAGAAAAATGTGGGTTAGACAGCATCACCACCAGATGGATTCGTAGCTGGCTGACCGGCTGTACTCAGTGTGTGGTCCTCAATTGAACTGCATCTACATGGAGGAAAGTGTGTAGTGGGGTGCCCCAGGGTTCTGTTGTGGGCCCAGTGCTCTTCAACATCTTCATCAACGATTTGGACGAGGGGATAGATGGGGAACTCATCAAATTTGCAGACGACACGAAGCTGGCAGGAATAGCCAACACTCCAGAAGACAGGGTTAAGATGCAGGAGGATCTGGACAGACTTGAACACTGGGCACTAACTAACAAAATGAAATTCAATGGGAAAAAAAATAAGGTTCTACATTTAGGAAAGAAAAACCAAATGTATGGGTATAGCGTAGGGGGTACCTTGCTCAATAGTAGTAACTGTGAGAGGGATCTCGGAGTCCTAGTGGACAGTCACTTAAATATGAGCCAGCAGTGTGCTGCAGCTGCCAAAAAAAGCCAACACAGTGCTAGGCTGCATTAACAGAGGGATAGAATCAAGATCACGTGAAGTATTAATACCACTTTACAATGCCTTGGTAAGGCCACACTTGGAATACTGTATCCAGTTTTGGTCACCACGATGTAAAAAAGATGTTGAGACTCTAGAAAGAGTACAGAGAAGAGCAACAAAGATGATAAGGGGACTGGAGGCTAAAACATATAAAGAACAGTTGCTGGAATTGGGTATGTCTAGTTTAGTGAAGAGAAGGATGAGGGGGGACATGATACAGTGTTCCAATATCTCGGGCTGCCACAAAGAAGAGGGAGTCAAGCTATTTTCCAAGGTGCCTGAAGGCAGGACAAGAAGCAATGGGTGGAAACTAATCAAAGAGAGAAGCAACCTAGAACTAAGGAGAAATATCCTGACAGTTAGAACAATTAACCAGTGGAACAACCTGCCTCCAGAAGCAATGAATGCTCCAACACTGGATGTTTTTAAGAAGAGACTGGACAACCATTTGTCCAAAATAGTATAGGGTTTCCTGCCTGAGCAGGGGGTTGGACTAGATGACCTCCAAGGTCCCTTCCAACTTTATTATTATTATTACTACTACTACTATTATTATTATTATTATTATTATTATTATTATTATTATTATTATTATTATTATTATTTAGCATGGTTTGATAAGTGGTGACCTATCATTTGGTGGGAGAACAGGGTGAAGACATTGAGACCAGCAACGGGGCCCCTCCTGCCCACCAAGGTCAGTCAAATAAAAAAGATTACAACCGCAGCGAAGAGCTAATTGAGCCATTGAAAGCCACCACAGATCAAGTGCCAGGAGTCCACCTCATCCCCAGGGAAATACCAAGACTTAGCCAAGGTTTTCAGCGAGGAGGAATGCTACTGATTGTGCAATTGAAATACTGCCAGGGGCTAAACTCCCAAAACCCAAAATGTACTCTTTTGGGAACTTTAATTTCCTTCCCGCCAGTCTATCCTCGGGTTTCACTTTTTTCAGACATGTCAACCCTAGGATGAGGGGTCATTCCATTCCTGGTGCTACTATGAATGACAAAGTCTCTGAGTGGCTTCCTAAGGTTAACCCCAGGGGTTCAGTGTCAAAGCTGGTTGGGACATCCTGCACAATGGACTCATCAAGTTTTAATCTCCATAACCAGACCCCCAGCTTCCCTACCACAGTAGGGCTGATCATGCACATGGTGCAACCTGAATCTAATAGCATGTTCAGAGCCACCGTTTTTTTCCTTTCCCAAGATTAGCAGCTTTATGGGCATAGTGATTGGTGTGTCTGGCCCACTTACCAGGGGGGTTGTCATCATAGTTGCTCTCAGGTGTTCCCGCTTCATCTTCCCCAACAGGGGTCAGAGTTCCCCCTGTTGGTTTTGTGGATGTGTGGAACTCCACGACTTCCATGCTTTTCAGGGCCGAATCCTTCAGGCACTGAGTGGCTCTTGTCGGTTTCCCTCTAGGCAGATGCTCTCTCTTCTTTGCGGGGGGGTTTTATGGCACTCCAGGGCCCGATGACTTTCCTTGCCACATTTGAAGCAGGCGGTCAAGCGCCGCTGAATTGTTGTGGGTCTTTCTTTTCTGAGGGCGAACTTTTCCAAGTTTTCCCTGATCTATATGTGTTGTGGTTCTGGTCGATCTCTGCTTCTTTGGCCAGGTTACACAAATCATGTAAGTGAACCTGGACTCTGCAGGCAATATAGGCATTGTATAAATCATCATTAAGCCCTTCCTGGAAGCAGCTCACCAGGATGTTTTCTAGCCAATTGTGGCAAAACGCCAGGTCTCAGAACTCCTCTGTGTACTCGGCTACAGGGCGGTGTCCTTGCCTGATTGTTTTTATGTGATCTCACGCCTTCCTGTCAGTTAGATGGTCTTCGAACTGCCATCTCAGGGCTGACACAAAGTGATTGAAATTCCATAGCTCTGGGGTATTTGACTTGTGCAGGATCACCATCAACCAGGCGGCAGCTCCTTCCATGGCCAGGGTGACAACTTCCTTCTTCCTCACTAGGAATCGTTCTTCTGTATCCTGCATATAGGTGAGGATGTGGGAGAGGAAGAATCTTAATTGCTGGGGTCCCCATCGAATTTCACTCCCAGGGAAACCAGCTTTTATTTCGGTCCCAGGCTGTGAGATTCTTCCTCTTGTGGCTTGAGGAAGGTTAGCTCCAAGGGCCCTGGTTGGCTGAAGGGCACCCAGGATGGTCACCGCTGTCCTGGTGGAGCCTGCTACTTCAGCTGCTACCTCAATTATTACGACCTCGCCTTTGTTTTCCCCAGCTTCTTCGAGCCATTCCTCACTTCTCTCTCTGCGACATCTGGATTTTGCCTTTAGCTCTTTGAATGCCTCTACTGCTTGCTTCAGGATCTGTCATCCAGTTCTCCCTCAGCTTCTTCCTCATCACTGAGCAGTTCCATCTTGTGCCTCCAGCCTGGTTTTCAGCTGCCCTGAGTGAAGTTTACATGCTGGGTTCTTCTGTCCCAGTCTTCCCTTTTCCCCATGCCGAATGACCACCTCAGCCTGGTGGATTCCTCCATGGCCTTTGTCTCTTCCATCCATTCGGATGGGCTCTCCTTGATGTAACCTTGTTGGCGAGCTCTTCCCTGCATTCAGAGTCATCCAGCTCACTGCCATGGAGCAATATAGCATGCACAGTACCCAAGGCAGATGCCTTTCCAGATTGATCACTTTGCAGATTTTGCTTAATTTAAGGACCTTCCTCAGCTAATTCTCCCAAGAAAGGAACATTTATTGAGAGGTAGTGATATCAGGAGAGTAAAGAAAGATCTAAAGATTTCCTGCATGAATTACTACATTAAAACTTTCACTCACAAAACCCCACCCCAGAGCCCAACTGTCCAGTTTGCATCCAGCCAATCCACAGGTGCAAAGTTGTTATGGGAACCGGAACTGATAAGGGATGGTTCCCATGCGTTTCACCAGACCTCGCAATGCAGTGGAGATAAGGCAGATGACCCTGGCACATTTCTTTCTCCTTTTTACAAAGTAGAGGAAATACATCTATAAGGCCCCCTCCCAGCAGAGCAAAGCCTCTCCCCTCCCACTAGAATGGCCAAGTCCTGAAAAGAAAGCAAAACTTTCCCCCTCCCACTAGAATGGCAGAGCCCCAAAAAGAAACATTGATGGGGATTCTGACATATACCTTCCCAGTACCCTTAGGATTCAAGCCCTCCAGTGGAGCCATGATGCAAAGCAAGCTGGCCACTTAGGGTTTCTGAAAACTTTACATTTGGTGAAGCAAAAGTTTTATAATAACAACAACAACAAACAACAAACAACAACAACAACAATAATAATAATAAAAGTTCAACCCCCTGCTCAGGCAGGTAACCCTATACCATTTCGGACAAAAGGCTGTCCAGTTTCTTCTTTAAAACTTCCAGTGTTGGAGCATTCATTGCTTCTGGAGGCAGGTTGTTCCACTGGTTAATTGTTCTAACTGTCAGGATATTTCTCCTTAGTTCTAGGTTGCTTCTCTCCTTGATTAGTTTCCATCCGTTGCTTCTTGTCCTGCCTTGGAAAATAGCTTGACTCCCTCTTCTTTGTGGCAGCCCCTGAGATATTGGAACACTGCTATCATGTCCCCCCTCATCCTTCTCTTCATTAAACTAGACATAACCAATTCCAGCAACTGTTCCTTATATGTTTTAGTCTCCAACCCCCTAATCATCTTTGTTGCTCTTCTCTGTACTCTTTCTAGAGTCTCAACATCTTTTTTACATCGTGGTGACCAAAACTGGATACAGTATTCCAAGTGTGGCCTTACCAACGCATTGTAGAATTAATACTTCGTGTGATCTTGATTCTATCCCTCTGTTAATGCAGCCTAGCACTGTGTTGGCTTTTTTGGCAGCTGCAGCACACTGCTGGCTCATATTTAAATTATTGTCCAGTAGGACTCCGAGATCCCTCTCACAGTTACTACTATTGAGCAAGGTACCCCCTATGCTATACCCATACATTTGGTTTTTCTTGCCTAAATGTAGAACCTTACTTTTGGGTGGTCAGGAATTAAAAAGGATATTGAGAGTTATATGAAGAGCTGTGCAACTTGTCCTGCCATGAAAAAACCACCTGAAAAACCACCTGGACTATTACAACAAGTAGTAGACCCTTCCCAACTGTCAACGCTGCTAATATTGAATATTCTTGCTTTGACGAAATATACAGAACTGTCTGGTATTTTTAGAGTTAATTCAGATGATGGTGGGAGGGAGGAGAAAGATAGGACTGTGGGGGAAGAGAACGGAAGAGAACCTTTGCCCTTCCACCTGATAGGAGAACGTGATATATGACAGCAAATTTAGGGAGGGAGCATGCTGATAAATTAATTGCTCAGGGGAAGAGAATTTAGATCTTAGCATCCCTTCATCATGCCATGCCGACATTTTGTAACATAAATAAAAGACTTTTAGGAAAATCAATGCCTGGAAGTTCTTTGAAGTGTTTCATTAGCCGGAGCCCTGACGTCATGCTAAGATCTCAATCCTTTTCAAACGACCTGGGGTCCTGAACTCCATCCACTGCCTCTAGGCTTCAGAGGAGCTGGTAAAGATTCAGGGGAAGAAAATCTATCATGAGAAAAGGGAGTTTTCTTGAAGACCCAGCAGCTGCTGATAACCCAGAATAGGAAGCAACAGACAGCATGCTGTGGGAAGATGAATTTTGGCAGACAAATACAAATTGGTGGAGAGCTGCCAGGTCACCTGCAACTGAAGATTCGGGTGAGTCACTGGAAAGAGTTCAAAACCCAGAAGTGAGAAGCAGAGAGCAGCTCCTGTTGAGAGAGGCCCCCAGCCCCTCCCTCGCAGATCAAACAGCCTTCCAAACCCTGGGGTCCCCTGCCAAGGCCTCCAACCCCGCAGAGAGAGAGAACCCCAGCCTGGGACCCCTACAGCAATGGGAAATTTGGCAGCCCACACAGACGAGTGGTCATTCACTTCTGAGCTTACATCAACTAATAGAGGCCTTGCAACAGCTTGGGGTGGTGCAGAAGCCAAGAGGGCAACAGCTGATGGGCCCACACTCATCCAGCAACCATTGAGAGGCCTGCAGCAGCAGAGGATACCACCAGCCCCTGCAGTCCAACAGCAACTGGGAGGGCAACAGGTGCAGAGGGGAGCCCAGCAGCCGTTGCACCAGCAGCCAGGATGGGGCCAGCAGCAACAGCCCCAGTGGGGGCCACAACACCCTATAATTTCACCCCCTTTCAGAGCAACCTTCGATGGGAACCTGGAGAAACTGATTTTCTTCCTCAACCAAGTACACTCTCATTTGAATGTCTGGGCTTATCTCTACCCAGACCCAGGTGCCATGGTCGATGTGATAGCATCCAGCCTAGAGGGAGAGGCATCCGAATGGCTGAACAATTTACATAATGAGCAAGCCCCCATATTGGAGAACCCCCACCTCTTCCTCCTAGGGCTGAGAGAAAGATTTGAGGACCATCTCTTGACCTAAAGGCAAGAGAACAAATCCACAAAATAAAACAAGCTGGCAAGCCTGCCCTGGAGTATGTGTGAGAATTTCGCAAGTTAACAGGTTGAATAGAGGGGTGGCCAGAGCAATCCCTAATCCATCACTTCATAGAGGGATTAGACGATCACCTCTCTCAAGCCTGCATCTATCGAGGAGTACCTGATCAGCTGCAAGAGTGGTACCAGGCAGCAGTGAAGCTAGATGTTCAGCTCGCCCGCTATAAGAAGCCTCCTCCACCTGAATCCGAGCAGCAACCAGAGCTACCCGAACAGCAATCACCCCCACGAAAGTCTCCAACTACTGCAATGGCTGAGAGACCCAGGCCACCTGCAGCCCCATCAATTAAGTGTTTCCGGTGTGGACAGGAGGGACATCGAGCAGCAAACTGTCCAGTCCCCTACCCCCGATTACAGAGCAGACCGGAACCAGCAACGAGAAGGAAACCTGCCCAGTGGCTGACGAGAGAGAAATCCAACCGGGTCACGTAGGAACCTGTGGCCCAGATTACATCCCCCACGCAAAAGAACGCCGAGACTCCGGGTGGACCCGCCCCTGCTCTACCATCCTTTGACAGCGACGATGAAGGAGAGAATGACCCGATGGTGAGTTGACAAATCCCACCTTTTTCACTGGCAGCCAAACTTATAATCCCTAAGTCTGGGGCACAAATGGACTTAAACGTGCTAATTGATTCTGGATGCACACGCTGCATTATTAGTTTGCCGTTTGCCATGAAATTGGGCATACGGGCAAAACAGCTTTCCAAATCTGTGAGGTTTGAGCAAGCCGATGGCTCCCTGATGGGAGGGACTCTTGTCACACAATTAACCGAGCCCTTACGCCTAGAAATAGGTGCACACTGGGAGTTTATTCACTTCCTAGTGGCTCCAAAACTGACTGAGACTGTGATCCTAGGGCTAGCCTGGTTAGACAAATGGAAGCCGTTTATCTGGTGGGAGAAAGGAATGAGAACTGTAAGACTACCTATAGGGCCTGATCCCCCCATTGATTCAACCGATGTTGCGGGACTCCCTAGGCCACCCAATGAATGAGCGCACATGGCTGCCTCACTGCCGCCGAGCGAACCACTCATCCCCAATGAATACCGGGACCTGGTGGAGGCATTTAGTGAAAAAGAATGCGATGCCCTGCCCCCTCACAGACCCAATGACTGCTCCATCGAACTGGTGCCAGGAACCAAACTCCCACGCCCGAGAATGTATGCTATGTCCCCCCTCAAAATGGAGAAGATGCAGCGATACGTGAACAAAAACCTAACGAGGGGGTTCATTGAACGGGCCAAATCCACTGTGGGAGCCTCTGTGTTGTTCAAAGAGAAAAAAGATGGATCTCTTCATCTCTGTGTAGACTATAAGGGTCTCAACGCTCCTAAAGGACTTATTAACCCATCTGGTTAAGGGAAGTGTCTTCACTAAATTAGACCTGAGAGAAGCATATTACCGGGTGAGAATAAAGGAGGGAGACGAGTGGAAAACGACCTTCAACTGCCCCATGGGGAGCTATCAATTCAAGGTCATGCTATTTGGACTACAGCTGCATTCATGCAGTTGATTAATGAGGTCCTACATGATCACTTGTACAAAGGGGTTTTGGTGTATCTTGATGACATCCTGATATACAGCACGAATATGACTGATCACATAAAGCTGGTGAGAGAAGTGTTAAAGAAACTATTGAATGCCAAGCTTTATGCCAAATTGTCGAAATGTGAATTTCACCAGACCCGATTATATTATCTTGGCTACAGAATTTCCAACAAGGGCATTGAAATGGATCCAGCCAAGGTGAAAGCTATAATCGAATGGCAGCCCCCAAAGACTCGCAAACAGCTCCAGAGCTTTCTGGGTTTTGCCAACTTTTATCGTCAATTCATCCCCTCTTTTGCCAAGATTGCCCTACCTCTTACAGAACTACTCAAAACAGGCAAAAAAGGAGGGAAGCCCCGACCGGGCCAACCACTAGCATGGACAATGGGCTGTCAAACAGCTTTTGAGAACTTAAAGAGACTATTTGCTGCTGAACCAATCCTAAAGCACCCCTGCCCAGGGGATCCCTTTGTGATTTAAGCTGATGCCAGCGATGTGGCAGTTGGAGCTGTGTTACTGCAAAAGAACAAAAGTGGGGTCCCGCAACCCTGTGCCTACACCTCTAAGAAATTTACTGAAAGCGAGCGGAGATGGGCAATCTGGGAGAAAGAGGCCTTCACGATTAGGTGGGCGCTATTAAACTGGCGACACTATCTAGAAGGAAGCAAGGTGCCATTTGAAGTATGGACAGATCACAAAAATCTAGAAGCACTGAAAACTCCCCGTAAACTGTCCCCAAAGCAAGTGCAGTGGGCACAGTACTTTAACCGCTTCAACTTCACTCTAAAGTACATACCAGGAGGAAAAAACTTCCTAGCTGATGCGCTATCCCGGCTACCCCAATACAAATCGACCGGGAGGAAGTTAACGAGGCGATTATCCCCAATGCACAAACTGCTGCTCAACTTACACCTCGCAAGATCCCCAATCCTGATGACCCTGGGGTAAAGAAAATAAAATGAGAGCTCCTCATCGATCAATTGTTCAAAGTTAATCAAACCTCCCTAATGTGCAGGGATGGCTTGGCTTAGAAAGGGGGGAAATTATATTTGCCCAAAGCTCTCTGTCTTTTTTTAAAAAACAAGTTTTATTAGTTTTTTCATTTTACAAACAAGTGCTTAAGAATCAACGTGGTGGCAGGGCAATCAATTGTCCACAAACAAAGTCATACTCATAAAGTTCAGATTAAATCATTAAAAATCCCCTCTCTTTTCCCTCTAGTAACATATTATATTCAAGTTAATATATTTCAATACAACTAAGTCAATCATAACAATCCTCAATAACCTTTCATCTAAATAGATCCATAAATCCAAATCCTGTGTTAAGCGTTACTATTTCAGTTGCTATATTCCATATTTCTAATCTAAATGCATATTTAACACTTCGGGTGTCTCTCCATTACCTTAACATATTCAGTAAACATTTATTAGTATCATTTCTTCTTTTTTCTTATTCTTCTTCCATTACAAAATAGCTATCATTTCTAATAAAAAAAATATTAGTTCAGAAAAGAAAAGAGAAAAAAAGAACAAAAAACAAAAAACAAAGACAAAACAAAAAGAAAAAGAAAAAAGAAAAATACCTTTCTATTTCTATTATACTTTATAATCTATCAATCAATCCCTCAATATCTGTATCAAATTCCTTTAACCTCCTCCCAAAATTACTATATCCAGAACATATTAATACATAGACAAACATCTTGTTATTACATTCAGACCTTTAATTAATTTTTATTCAATCTAACATCTTATTTAACTGTCTTAAGTCATAAATCAGTCCATATCTAATAAGCCTTTTAAGTCCATTACATAAAGCCTTGAGTCACTCTCTTAAATCTTATTCTAGCTTTCTTTTTATGCCAAACAGGTTTCCATAACAACACCTCTATATCAATGAACAAGTCACTTTTTATGCCTTGTAGTATCCTTTGGATCAAACAGAAACGTCCCCTTTTCTGTTTTGGAGATCTAGCTCCTTTGTAAGTAATCCCTTGTTGTGTTAAAGAGTCAAGTCTCCATGTTTGAAACTGTTGGATAGCAGGCTCAGTTATATCCAGCTTTGTAGTTAATAGTTGCTTATCCAAGCTACCATAGTTCTCAGTTCGTTGAGCTTGTCTGTCCATTTCTGTTGGTTTTAAAGTTGTAAGTGGTTTAGTTACAGTCCTTTTTAGTTCCTCGGAAATCTCATCAGCATGGGTATGAAGTAAAGTGGAATCTTCTTTACCCTTAGTTGATTCTGCTTCTGTTGTTTTTTGGTCTATAGAATGCTCAGATAAAGTCTGGGGGTCAATTTGTAAATTCAAAGCAGGATTTCTGTTTTTTATTTCCATAGTAAACTCTTTTATTTGCAAACATATTTCGTCAGTAGATTCATAAGGTTTTTCCAGTATAAGTTTATAGTCAAGTTGAACATAGGGTTTCTCCATTTCAGAAATAATTAAAAACAATCTGTATCATTTGTTTAAAGGCTGTGTTCAAGGAACATTTAATCAGTATCCACCCCCACCAGTACAGCTGTTAGATTTCTTTGTGTTTTTCCTTTTATGGTGGTCTGAAGGTCAAAGTCAGTCTCACCATCAGAAAAAGAGACAGTTGCAATTTTAACTTTTTCCACAAGGTGTCCTCAGTAAAATATAAAATCTTCTCCCAGAAACCAGAAATATCATAAACAGGATCAGAAAGCACAGAAAAAAGGAGAATTCTTCAAATGTAGACAAAGTCCAATAGTAGATTCAATATTAAAAAAATTTCCAAGCCCCCCAAGTGAATAAAAAAGAATAAAAATAGGACAAAAAAAGGCACTTTAAATTAATTCAGTCCATTTAAGCTTCTTTTTCCCACACCACAAACGCCGCTTTCTTAGAGCAGGGAAATAATTTCAAAGGTGCTTTTTACAGGCACAAAAAAAAAGGAAAACCAAGAGAGGGAAAGAAAAAAGTCTCACCCAGCTCAGCCACGGTGGTTCCTGTGCTTAGATGTTCTTCTGACTTCTGATTACAGTGGCAAGGTGAACGGCCATTTTACTGGCCGGTCTTTCCACCGTCGGCCCAAAGGAGCAATCTCGGGCCATGGAAGAAGCTGCCACTCTCCACGGACAATGAGGACCTCCTCAGCGGTAGCTGCCCCTCCAAGGTGGCTTTTCGACCCAATTAAGGGTCTACCGGCAGTGGAGAATCAGCTGGCGAAGAGAGCAGTCTCCTCGCACAGCTGCGAGCACCGTGATTCGGAACCGGAAGTCCCAAAGCCCTCCGTCTTAATGCTCTCAAACACAGCCATGATGTAAAACAGGCTGGACACTTTGGATATTTGAAAACCCTACACCTCACCCGCTGGCAATTTTGGTGGCCGGGGCTGAAACGGGATGTGGAAAACTATGTGAAAAGTTGTACTGTATGTGCCACAATGAAAAGAATCCCAGGGAAAACTCCCGGGTTACTTCAGCCAGTGGCAGACCCTTCTCAGCCCTGGGAAGAAATAGCCATGGACTTTATAGTAGACCTACCTGAAAGTAGAGGAAATACTGTCATCTGGACTGTATTAGACCTGTTCTCGAAGCAGGCTCATTTCATTGCCTGCAAAGGACTCCCATCTGCCCAACGACTGACCAAATTGTTCCTGAAACATATCTACCGGCTGCATGGCACCCCTAAGTGAATAATTTCGGACAGGGGGGTGCAGTTCACAGTGAAGCTTTGGAGGAGTTTTCTTAAATTAATTGGATCATCTCAAGGTTTATCATCTGCTTTTCATCCGGCTACCAATGGGGCTGCAGAATCCGCTAACAAAATGGTGAAGCAATATCTTAGATGCTACGTTTCTTACCAACAGATGAACTGGACTGACCTCCTCTCTTTTGTGGAGGTGGCGTACAATAATTCTGTGCACAGCAGCACCGGCTACACGCCTTTCAGAGTGGCCACAGGAAAAGAGTTCAGCCCAATACCTGAATACCCTCAGGTGCCCTCCGTTTTCCAGATATTTGACCAATGGGTGAGGGGGTGGGAAGAAGTTTGGAGAAACACGAAAACTGCTTTAAAAAAGACTTTTGAAACCTATAAAAAGCAGGCTGATAAAAGGAGAGCTCCCCAAAGAACATTCTAAGTTGGGGGAAAAGTTTATCTGTCAACTAAATATTTACGCCTCAAATTGCCCAGCAAGAAATTGGGACCAAAATTCTTGGGGCCTTTCCCCATAGTAAGGATCATCAATCCGGTCACCGTAGAACTAAAACTCCCTAGACTTTTAGGGAGAATTCACCCAGTCTTCCATTGCAGCTTGTTGAAACCTTATCGGGGCTCCACTTTAAGACCTC
>NW_015387249.1:135879-139769 GCF_001527695.2 Protobothrops mucrosquamatus | reverse complement strand
ATTCTTGGGGCCTTTCCCCATAGTAAGGATCATCAATCCGGTCACCGTAGAACTAAAACTCCCTAGACTTTTAGGGAGAATTCACCCAGTCTTCCATTGCAGCTTGTTGAAACCTTATCGGGGCTCCACTTTAAGACCTCCCCCGAAGAAGGCACCTGGGCCCCTCGTAGTTGCGGGACAGACCCACTATGAAGTGAAATGTATTCTTGACTCTAGAATTTTTAAAGGGAAATTGCAGTACCTAGTACAATGGAAGGGATACCCGTTGTCTGAAGCCCCTGGGTGAAATCCAGTGAGGTGAAAGCTGACAGGCTTGTCAAAAGGTTTCATGCGAAATACCCCAACAAACCAAAAACTAATCATTAACATATGCTTTTGTTTACATTACAGGATCTATCCTTTTTGTAAGGGGGCCCGGATGTCAACGCTGCTAATATTGAATATTCTTGCTTTGACAAAATATACAGAACTGTCTGGTATTTTTAGAGTTAATTCAGATGATGGTGGGGGGGGGAGAAAGATAGGACTGTGCGGGAAGAGAACAGAAGAGAACCTTTGCCCTTCCACCTGATAGGAGAACGTGATATATGACAGCAAATTTAGGGAGGGAACATGCTGGTAAATTAATTGCTCAGGGGAAGAGAATTTAGATCTTAGCATCCCTTCGTCATGCCATGTCGACATTTTGTAACATAAATAAAAGACTTTTAGGAAAATCAATGCCTGGAAGTTCTTTGAAGTGTTTCATTAGCCGGAACCCTGACACCATCTTGGGAAGAGATAGCAATGGATTTTATTGTAGAAATCCCAGAGAGCAGAGGAAATACAGTAATTTGGACTGTTATAGACCTCTTTTCAAAGCAGGCTCACTTCATCGCTTGTTCTGGACTCCTTTTCACCCCAAAACTTGCCAAGCTATTTTTGAAGCAAATCTACTGGCTCCATGGAGCTCAAAAAAGGATTATATCAGATGGGGGGGATTCAATTTATAGTGAAGTTCTGGAGGGGGTTCGTAAAACTAATTGGATCAACCAAGGGGTTTTCCTCAGCTTTTCATCCAAGCACTAATGGATCGAATGCAATGGTGGAACAAGACTTAAGATGCTATGTCAACTATCAGCAAACTAACTGGGCAGACCTCCTGACTTTTGCTGAAATGGCATACAATAATACCATTCATAGATGCACTGGACTTACCCCATTTAAAGTAGCAACCAGGAGGGAGTTTATTCCTATGACTGAGTATCCTCAGGAGCCCACTTCTTGCAAACTTTGAATCAGTGGGTGACATTCCTGTAGAGAGCTTGGGTGAATGTTAGATGGGTTTTAACCCAAGCTGCAAAAAACTACAATGAGCAAGCCAACAAGAGGCGGTCCCCTCTTAAGGTTAAAATCACCCAATAAGCAATTAAGACCTACGTTTCTCTATAGTCAAGATTATTTCTCTACGTCCTTTCCCTATAGTCAAGATTATTAATCCTGTCACCATTGAACTCAAACTCCTACGACTTTTAGGGAAGGTCCACCCCGTTTTATATTGTAGTTTGCTAAAACCAGTCACAGAGTCCACATTGAGACCAATTCCCAAGAAGGCACTTGGTTCTATTGTAGTAGAGGGTGAAACTCTTTATGAAATAAAGCATATTCCTGATTCTCGACTATATAAAGGGAAATTACAATATCTAGTGCAGTGGAAAGGTTATTCCTTATCAGAAGCTATGTGGGTGAAGAAGGGGTGTGTGAAGGCAAAAAGATTAATGTAGAAATTTTATGATAAATACCCCCAAAAGCCTAGGGAAGATTCCTAATCTGTGTTTCTGTTTTTTCACAGCAACTGCTTTCTCCTTATGGCAGGGGTAGGCAACCTTGGCTCTTTTATGACTTGTGGAGTCCATAAGTCATAAAAGAGCCAAGGTCGCCTACCCCTGCCTTAGGGGGTCCGACTGTCAACTCTGCAATGAACCTGGCTGCAGCCATCTTTGTTGTTCTAGGTTGCCACAAGAGGGAAAGAGGAAACAAGGCATTTTTGCTAGTCTAAACATGAATGCATCCTGTGGTAACCAAGGTCATTCCCACACTGTAGTGGAGAGTGAGGGACGTCCTGCCAGAAAGCTTGCCGAGTAGTTCTATTGGAGAATGTGATTTATGGCTAAATATGGGGGTGGGAACTATTACATTGAATTACTCTGAACCTTTGGTGGGGATTTTAGATTTGGTTTCACTTTTTTTTTTCTGAGATGACCTCCAAGGTCCCTTCCAACTTTATTTTTTTTTTAGTTTTTTATTAATAATACAGTTAAAACAAAAATGGACATAACGTGACATTCCAGAATAAATATTCTTAACAATTTGTTCCTCTTAATACATATAATTAATACATCATTCTTAATCTCTAAATAAACTTATTCTTCTATACAATACAATTATATATACAGTTATATGTATTTCTGTCTTAACACTAGCTTGAAGCCCGAGCAGTTCTCCTTAATTCATACCAGTAATAAAATTTGTCCCAAATTTCAAAGTAGTCTGATTCTGTCTTATCCTTCATTTCCATTGTGAGCCTATCCATTTCAGCACATGATAAAATTTTATATAAAATCTCTTCTATTGGAATTCCTTTATTCCTCCAGTTTTGAGCGTATACTAATCTAGCAGCCATGAGAATGTATAACATCAAATAGAATACTCCTTTGTCATATTTCTGCGTGGTTATACCTAGTAAAAAGAGTTCTGGTTTTAACTCTACCACTAGCATTAAATTTTCTTCCAGCCATTTTTTAACCTTATTCCAAAAATCACGTGCTCGTGGGCACTCCCACCACATATGATAGTATGTCCCAGTTGCCAATTTACATTTCCAGCACTTGGAAGAAACATTTGGACCCATTTTAGCTAATCTTATGGGTGGGAGATGCCATCTGTAGAACATTTTGTAGATATTTTCTTTGTAGGAGGTGGCCAGAGTGAGCTTCCTGTTTCTTGCCCATAATTCTTGCCTGATGTGCAGATCAAAGTTGAGATCAAAATCCCTACTCCACTTTAACATGGTCTCTTTTACCTGTTCCTCATACATTGCCTGATCTAATAAATAATGATATAGTTTTTTAATAATTTTATCCTCCGTACCTAATAATATTTTATCCAGCCCTATCAGTTCTAATTTTATGCTTAACTCTTTTTTATCTTTCCAATATCTCGCCTGTAATTGAAGGTATGCCCACCATTCTAATTCTATCCCTTCATCTTGAAGAATTTTTTTGGGTTTCAATTCCCCTCTCTCGTCTAGAACATTTTTATATGTTATAATCTTTCCTAGTTGGATAAACTTTGGATGTACATTTTTTTATTTTTTTTATTTTATTTAAGACTTATATGCCGCCCTTCTCCCCACGGGACTCAGGGCGGCTCACAGCATATTAAAACAACATAATACATTTTCCCAATAAAAGCCAATTAAAAACCAAATATTTGTAGCTGTGTCTCTTATTAAAATCATTAAAAATTATCCCTATTTAAAATTCACCCTAGGTCAGTCCCGCTTGCTGAAAAAGCCATGTCTTGAGGGCGCGGCGGAAGGTTAGGAGATCCGGAATCGTCCGGATCTCGGGGGGGTAGCTCGTTCCAGAGGGTGGGGGCACCCACAGAGAAGGCCCTCCCCCTGGGGGTCACCAGCCGACATTGCTTGGCTGACGGCACCCTGAGGAGGCCCGCTCTGTGGGAGCGTACCGG
The DNA here is from genome assembly GCF_001527695.2 of Protobothrops mucrosquamatus. Lineage (NCBI taxonomy): Eukaryota > Metazoa > Chordata > Lepidosauria > Squamata > Viperidae > Protobothrops > Protobothrops mucrosquamatus. The sequence goes on along the minus strand of NW_015387249.1, from coordinate 136,037 downwards.
TCTGTGGGAGGGAGTCTGTGGCAGAAGGCGGTCTCGGAGGTATCCCGGTCCTATGCCATGGAGCGCTTTAAAGGTGGTAACTAACACCTTAAAGCGTACCCGGAAGGCCACTGGCAGCCAGTGCAGCTCGTGCAGCAGCGGCGTTACATGGGAGCGAC
>NW_015387249.1:132309-134093 GCF_001527695.2 Protobothrops mucrosquamatus | reverse complement strand
GTCAAGTCCAAGGCCGTCATGGAAGCCAAGAACTCCTGAGCTGCCGCCGACGTCTCGCCCGCTGATGGAAGGTTGAAGTCCCCCAAGACCATAAGTCTGGGGGTTCCCACCGCCACCCCGGCTATCACGTCCGCCAGCTCAGGCAGGGCCGTTGATACATAGCAGGGAGCCAGGTATATAATCAACAAGCCCACTTGAATCCCTTGCCCCCATTTCACAAGGAGGGACTCCACACCGTCTATCTGAGGCACAGTGGTCTCCCTAGGACGAAGGCTCTCCCTTATAATGACCGCTACCCCCCCGCCCCTACCCCGGGTCCTCGGCTGATGAAATGCCTGAAAACCCGGCGGGCAGATGTCTACATGCATTTCTAATGATGAGATCCAACTAGGGACTTGAGTGTAATTTGGTTGTCAGATTTTAACCCATACATCAATTAGAGCTTGTCTGATATAATGCCTTCGGAAATATTTGTGTGTCTTATATTTATGATCCCATAACATAGCATGCCATCCTATTTGTAAGTCATGACCTTCCAGACATAATAATCTCCTGTTCTTTAGTAATATCCAGTCCCTTACCCATAATAATATTATGGCCTGATAATATTTTTCCAGGTCAGGGAGGCCAAATCCCCCCCTTTCCTTTGAATCCTGCAGTAATTTTAATTTAATCCTTGCTCTTTTTCCTTGCCAGATGAATTTGAGTATAATTTTGTTAAGGTTTGAAAAAATTTCTTGCCCAATTTTATGGGTATACATTGGAACAAAAATAAAATTTTCAGTAACACATTCATTTTAATTACCGCAATTCTACCCATAAGGGAGAGCTGCAGGTTGATCCAAATATCTTCTTACTCTGTTCAATTAACTTATCATAGTTATCTCTTTTGAGTGTAACACATCTAGCAGTTAGTTGTATCCCTAGATACCTTATTTTGTTCATGATTTGAATACCTATTCTGTTAACCAATTCATTTTTCTGTATTTTAGTCATATTTTTGACGAGCATTTTAGTTTTTTCTTTGTTTATCTTCAGGCCAGCTATTTCCCCATATTTACTCAGTATTTCCATCAATCTTATCCCTGATTGTAATGGTTCTTTGATTATAAAAACTAAACCGTCTGCAAAGGCTTGTGTTTTAAACGTTTCTTTCTTGATCTCTAAACCTTTAATCTGTTCGTGTTGCCAAATTACTCTGATTAATACCTCAAGAGATAATATAAACAACAGTGGTGATAACGGACAACTTTGCCTCGTGCCTTTTTGAATTTGAAAGCTGTCGGTCATTTCTCCATTAATTATTACTTTGCTGCCTGTTTAGAATAAACTGATTTAAACATATTTAAAAAGTTTTCCCCAAAATCCATATACAATAATTGGTTGAACATAAAATCCCATTTCACATTGTCGAATGCTTTTTGTGCGTCAAGAAAAATTAAACCCATTTGCTTTTTGTTATGCACTTCATAATACTCCAATATGTCCAAAACAATCCTGACATTATTTCTTATGTATCTTTTAGATAGAAAGCCATTTTGATCAGAATGTATAAAATCCGCTAAACATCTTTCAAGTCTTCGCACCATTATAGCCATAAAAATCTTATAATCCGAATTTAATAAAGAAATGGGTCTATAGTTCTTGATATGCGCCAGGTCTGAATTTTCCTTAGGAATCAAAGTGAGGAGAGCTTCTTCCCATGAGGCTGGTATTTTAGCTTTTGTTAGAACCTCATTGAATAGATCCAACAGCATTGGGCTTAAAGATTCTTGTGCGATTTT
>NW_015387249.1:113637-132160 GCF_001527695.2 Protobothrops mucrosquamatus | reverse complement strand
TGAATAGATCCAACAGCATTGGGCTTAAAGATTCTTGTGCGATTTTATACATTTCTACAGGTATACCATCTGGCCCAGGTGCTTTATTATTTTTTTGTTTCTTGATTGCCTCCAAGAGTTCTAAAGGTGTTATCTCTTTGTTCAGCAGAATTTTAAATTCTTCTGGCACCTTCAGTAGATCAGCTGATTGTAAATACTGTACAATATCATAATTATTTCTCCATTCATCATCTTTGTATAGATTCTTGTAGAACTCATACGCCACTAATTTCTTTCCTTCATTCTGGTACACCATATCACCTTCTGCATTATAAAATTTAGTAATCCTCTCTTGTTGTTGTGTTTTTTAATTTTATAAGCCAGCCATCTCCCTGGTTTATTGGCATTTTCGAAGAAATTTTGTTTAGTATGTTTTATCTGCTGTCCTAATTCTTCCTTCCCAATAATATTCATCTTATGCTTAATTAAGTCTATCTGTTGTTTCAAATCGCGTCTTTGTGGTTCCTTTTGCAAGTTTTCCTCAACTCTACTTAGTTCTTCTTCTAGATGTCTTTGTTGTTGTGTTTTGATTTTGTGTTCCCTGGCCATGTAAGAAATTGCAATGCCTCTCATGTAGACTTTGGCTGTATCCCATAAGTTTTGGCAATTCATATCTTCCTTCTTATTTGTCTTAAAAACAGGTCCAATTGTTCTTTCAATTTCAATTTGAATTCTTTATGTTTTAGGATTGCTCTTTTCAGAGTCCATCTCCTCATATTTTTTTGCCCTTTCCATCTGTAATTCTAATCGGATTATGGTCAGCCCAGGAGTTTGTATCGATTACAATCTCCTCTACTTCTAAATTTAAGTCAGTTGACATCCACACCATGTCAATTCTAGACCATGATTGATAACGTCCAGAGTATAAGGTAAACTGTTTTTTCCCTAAATTCCTTTCTCTCCAAGTATCCTGAATATTGAGCTCATCTGCCATTTTTAGGAATGTATCAGGTATTGTTCCTCTGGTTCTTTTTCTACTCTTTCCACATTTATAATATAGGTTTCTATCCACAATTGCGTTGTAATCTCCCATTATACAGATGTTATCATATTCCAATTGATTAATAATGTTGTGAAGTTTCTTATAGAATTGTTTTTGCCCCTCATTTGGGGCATAAATTCCCACCAGGAGAATTTTAATTTTATTCAAAATTACTTCCGCTATTAAGATTCTACTATCTTCGTCCTTATAAATTTGCTTAGCCAAAATTTCTTGTTTAATATATGCTACCACTCCTCCTTTCTTGTATTGCGAAAGTGTCGCAAACATGTTCCCCAATTTAGGGTAGTTTAATAAATATTGATGTTGTTTTTTTATATGAACTTCTTGTAGCATAATTATATCTAAGTTCATCTTATTAAGCCTATTTAAAAACTTTTTCCTTTTTGTTGGAGAGTTGAGGCCGTTAACATTGATAGATATGGATTCAACACCATTTTTCCCCTCCTTATCTATGTTTGGATCTGGTTACTATTGCCGGTCTAGACTCTTGAGTTTGTAAATCCTTCCCTCTTTCCACTAACAATCTTGTCGGTCTAGCCTCTTTAATTTCTTTAGGTCTATTCTACTCATGTTTCCCTTCATTTTTCCCATTGTCAATATCCTCTCGAAACTCAACTTGTTTGCCTTTAGGTTCAGTGGCCTGCGCTAGTATTGCTCCTTCCTCTCTTGCCTCTCTTTCAACTACATCTTCCTTGCTGCCAAAGTTTTCCTTATAGAATTCCTCTGCTTTATCTATTGAGTCTAAGTGGAACTTTTTCTCCTGCCATGTAACCAGAATCCCTTCTGGGGTCAACCATCTAAAGTTGATATTTTTCCTCGTCAGTTTAAAAGTTATGTGTTGGTAGGGCCTTCTTAAGTCTCTCACTCTTTTAGGTACTTGTTTAAGTACAATCAGTTGTTTACCTTGGTATTCCAATGAGTCATCTCTGAACCTAAAGAGAATTTCATCCCTAATTGATTTCTTGATAAATCTAACGTGTACCTCTCTGGGAAGATTGTGCCGTCTTGCATAATTTGTGTGTATTCTATAAGTCTCATCTATCTCACTGGCCATCTCCTCTCTGCTGGACCCCAGAGCTCCCGCTAGTATATCTGACATTATTACTGGGAGATCTTCACCTTTCATCTCTCCTACATTTTGGAACCGTAAGTAGTGAGCAGCCTTCTCAAGTTCCAGGGAAATAACTGTAGCTTCTAATTCTTTGTTAGCTTGAACTAACCTTTCATTCATTTCATCTACTCTCAGCTCTTCTTTGTCCATCCTTTCCTCCATTTCTGATAGTTTTTGTTCGTTTTTCATAATTTGCTGGTGAAAGGATTCAAGTTTCCCATCCATGACTTGATTTTATCTTTAAGTTCCCTTGTATCATTCCTTACTTCCCCTATTTCTTTTTTTAGATCTTCGTGATTCTTGCACATTAACTCTTGCATTGATTGCAACATTTGCTGCAAGTCTCTAAATGAGTTTGCCCTATCTTTTTGTGCCATTTCTTCTAGCGATCTTTGCCTGGCAGGGCTTGGTTCCAGCAATGTAGTCTGAGATGTCTGTTTCCTCCCTATTCCAACCTTGTAAGATTTGGGATACTAGACATTTTTTTCAATTCTCCAAACCAACCTCCCCACTTATTTACAATTGTTATAATATTTTCCAGAATATCAGAATTATCACTGGGAATCAAAGATTCCTGTTAATATATCTACTTAACATTTGCAGACAAGATTAGATACACTTAACAGTCACTTTCCCTTGTTATTAGTTTTTTCCCCTCTTGTGGCAATTCTCAGTTTAGCCAGCAGGTGTCACTGTGGCTTTGTCTCTAATATACGATCTGCCTGTTCATTTCAAAATGACTACCTCCTCCTTCTTCTTTCAAGCATTCGCTCTGTGCCTTAAAGTACGCTTGTCTTCCAAAGTTAAACTTCCTTCCTTGAATAAAGAAAGAAAGAAGAGACTCCTCTTCTCTTCTCTGTAAATCCAACCAACTTAGTAAATGTGTAAGTAGACCTTTTAAGCTCAAACCTTCCTTTTCGCCGCTTTTCCAGGAACGAGGGAAATCCCTCCTCCCCTCTTGTAGGCAATTAAAGTCGTCAAATTTCTGTCAAAATCCTCCAGAGCACTCTTACACTGAATCCCTTCTGTCCAGGATCACTGCTCAAGTAAATTTTAACCGGAGCTGTCACGTCTCTGTCCAGCTACTCCACCACTAAACTTCGGCCAGCTGACAGCTGTCATTCCTTCGTGGCCACCATTGTCGGCCGGTTTTTTCCTCTGCTTAACTTGCCAAAGCTTCTCCTGAGTTCGCTAGTCCCGACTGCCATCTGGAACCGCTCACCAGGGCGCCTTGTTATTCTCAGTCCCCCTCCAGGGAACTAGGGACTCGAAAGGATCTGTCAAGCAGTCGGAAATGGGGGTAGACGCTCCAGAGAATCATCCAACACACCCATTCTTCTTGGCAGCTGGTCCCACCCTCAGATTTGGTTTCACTTTTGACTGTGCAGACATCATGTATCCAATAAACATGTTCTTTGAGGAAATCTCGTGCCTCAGAATTCTGATTTATTTGGTTACATCAGTCAGAATCTTGACAGTATGCTGATTAGTGTACATTTAAAGTGACAATAAAATTCTATTCTATTATATTCTATTCTATTCCCATGAATATTGATCGTGAATGCCAAGCTTCAATGCATATTATGCTTGTATTTACTCACTTAAAACATAATATATCCAGAATTAAACTCAAATCCTAATAATTTTTAGCTGTTTCTCATATTGATAAACAACCAATTATATTATAATTCATATTCTATTTGTATGAGATATCTAAATGACAATGGCCATGAAACTATAGAAAAAGAATTGGCATCAGATCTGGCTCTGTGATTGAATGTCTGGAAAAGTGATTTCATAGCCATAAATTTGACATTGGTCATGCAGGAAAATGATTTGCTGAGGAGAAGTATTGGGCCTGATCTGTGTACTTATGAAAACTCTGTTCAAAAGGATTTATTATTTTGAGGAAGAAGATCAATAGCTGCCTACTAAAAGCTTAGCTTCGAAATAGCAAATTATTCAGGAAAGAATACTACTTAAAGATTGAGACCAAATGTTACATTGATCATTAGATGAAAACAACCTTAAGTTATGGTGTTTTTTTTATCCTCATTGAGATCTTATGGTGAAATGTTACATGTTTCACAGTCAAGCTTTTTCAGTGAACCTTACAGCAGTCTCTGTAAGGTTCACTTAACAAAATCTCTGAATAGTACCAATTTCTTTCCTAGACAAGCAAGAAGGTTTTTATAAACCAAAATTGTTAGGTAGGAGGTATAGCTTGGATCATAAAACTGGCTGTTACTTTCCTGTTGCTAATAAATTATATGTAGATTTTACAAAAAATGAAGGGTAACTGAAAATGATATTGCTGTGTTTACTTTTTGTTTGAGAACTTGTAATATCCAGCCATCCTCACCAGATGAACATGATGGCATCGTACTGTGGATGTTTTCATTTTTGCTTCATTACACTGACCATTATAGTTGGAGATAGGGAGTGTAATGACACATTGTGATAAAGTATCACATATTGAATTAGCATAAATTTTATTTAAAAAGAAAGGAAAAGCAGAATGGGCAATACACCATTCAGTGCAATTCCAAACCTTGATTTTAAAACAAGACATCAAAACATTTTAAACTGTATTATATTTTGCATTTTTATTATTTCTGTTAAATATTCTAATTCACATTATGTGGTGATTTTGGACAAATATATATATATATATATGAATGCTTTTTTCTTTTAGAGCACCCTGTCGGCCCAAATATGGGAAAGAGAAGTCTTTTGCCTGTATCAACTCAACCTAGAGCCATCCATAGGCAGCAGTCGCTTAACTGCGACATCATATGTGTTCCAAAATTTGAATTGCTAACAAAGAATTAAGGGAGAACTGGGATAGCTGTTTCAAACCTTATTTGGTTTTCATCAGCCAGACATACCCTTCTGAGATTCGAACCTGGGCTGTCTGCATGTTAAGCAGAGATGTTAGCCACTAGGCCACAGGCTCTTTCTCACTTTGTTAGCTACAAGAGACAGGGGAAGAGGATGAATGCTTTTTTCTTTTAGAGCACCCTGTCGGCCCAAATATGGGAAAGAGAAGTCTTTTGCCTGTATCAGCTCAACCTAGAGCCATCCACAGGCAGCAGTCGCTTAACTGCGACATCATATGTGTTCCAAAATTCACCAGCCTGAAGATGACGAATGTGACTTCGTCGAAACATCGCCAGGACACTTCCAATTCTACACGGGAGAAAACCCGAATGACCAAAGACCTACATATATATATATATATATATATATATATATATATATATATATATATATATATATATATATATATATATATATATATATATATATATATATATATATATATTCTCAAGAACATCAAGACACTAACTATAGCAATATAGATTGTTGTGGCCAGGGAGCTGAGGATTTTGTATTTGGGCTTTTATTTCTGTAGGCCACCAGGAGTCACTATGAGAAAGTTTCATGGCCATATAAACTTAATTAATTAATTAATTAATTAATTAATAACATGGAAGGGAAAGAACAGTTGTTAAAGCTATTTTTAAAAGATTTTTTTTGGCTGTATGATGCCTGTACCCAGCTACTCAGGGGAAATTAGGAGTAGCTGTTTCTGCTACTCTCCATTCTCTCTATGTAGTGGAGAATGGTCTTTATTAGCTGAAAAACACTTTGCAAGCAGCCCTGGGAACTTTTGTAATTTGGCTCATTATGTTTTATGGATTTTATAGTCTCACCTAATTACTGCAGAAGTGACAAGGCCTTCCTTCTTTTAGACGGCACTATAGAACAAATCAGGCTTGCTAAAGAATAAAGGATAAACTGGAGTTGAATAGAAAGCTAGCAGCATTATGACTTCTGCTGTACAATGGAGAAATCCATTTCAGATTTTTGAATCTTATGCTTTGAACAGATAGCTCATTCTCCCTTTGCTCTGTAGGCCCAGATCTGTTGGTGTTTATTATGTGAGATTGCCATTGGTAGCACTACAAAAAAGATAATAGAAAAAAACTCGGTGATTTCCCCATAACTATATCTAGTCTAACAAAGAGAAGAACTATGGGTGACATGATAGCAGTGTTCCAATATCTGAGAGGCTGTCACAGAGAAGAGGACATCAATCTATTCTCCAAAGTACCTGAGAGCAAGACAACCAGTAATAAAGGAAAATTTAACAACGAAAGATCCAAGCTAGAACTTGGATCTAGAAGAAATTTCCTAACAGTCAAAACAATTAATCAGTGGAATGGCTTGCCTTCAGAAGTTGTGGATGCTTTTTAAGAGGAGGTTTTTAAGAAGAAATTGGACAACCATTTGTCCAGAATGATATAGGGTATCCTGCTTGGACGGGGAGGGAGTGGGTTGGACTAGGAGGTATCCAATATCACTTTCAACTCTGTTATTCTGTATTCTATAACCCTTGTATTTGAATTATTATTGTTACAAGTATAAATGTAGATATGAACAATATTAAATCAGATCTGAAATACCAGAATATATATCTTTATGCATACATGTTTCTTTTTTTCCTTCATTTTGCTTAATCTTTTTTTGTTTCTGGTGATTAGAATTGTTTCTATGTCTGGACATGGCAACATTGTTGTGTGCGTGTGTGTGTCTGTATATGCACACAGATACAAATAAATTTTTCTTCATTTATTTCTTAGTATTGGAAATTGTTTCAGCAGCTGTTGTTTCCAATGGGCTTGGAATCAATGAACTTGCTTATTTACCCTGCTTTTTTAAATTGCATTCTGCCTAGGAGTAAAGAATTCTGGGATAAGAAAATAGTGGAAGATTGTGCTATTTAGAAAACTGTAAGTTTTTCTGGGTGATGATACCAGATCCTATTTTAACTGCACATATTTAAAGAAGAGGGCCACCAAGTTGTAGCTGAGAATAATGCTCTTGATTAAATTCAATTAATCTCCCAACTACAATTCATTCATAGATAGAGAAAAACATCTTACATTTTATCAAATGTACACTACAGTTTAAGGTCAGTCTTTCTCTTGTGGCAATAGCCCTGCAATTTGAGACACTTGATAGCTCCTGGCTCCACTAAAATATACTGTTTCCCAATCCCATGCTTGCTCATGTTTTATAATTATTGTCCTGATTTCCAAACCTTCAAAAGACAAGAAACAGTCCATTTAAAATGGTGGGCAACAACAATTACATGTTTTTTTTCTAGCTATCTCCTAGAGAGGCAAAATCAGGTGAAAACAGAAATTGTGAAAATGAGGGAGATAAGTGGATGGATAAAAGAAAGAGAGGGCTATAAGTGATTTGGCCAAAAATAAGAGTGAATAAGAAAAGGTGGTAAGTAAAAGAGAGAAAAGTGATGACTTTACTTTTTTTATTTTTTTCCTCTGTGTATCAGATTTTATTTATCAAGTAGTAATCAATATTAGACAGACAAGCTGACAGACAGATAGGCAGAAAGGAAGGATGGGAGAGAAAGTCTTCTATTACATTTAACTTAGGAGAAGAAAATATCAAAAGCTTCATAAACGTTCCATGAACTGTTCCAATGAAGTGAGAATACAAATGTGATTTTTTTAACTGTACACACACACACACACACACACACACACACACAGAGAGAGAGAGAGAGAGAGAGAGAGAGAGAGAGAGAGAGAGAGAGAGAGAGAGAGAGAGAGAGAGAGAGGCTGTCTACTGAGCATTCAAACACAGTAAATACACAAACACAGAGAAACATACAATCTAATTGTTCAAACCATACTCAATGTTATTTGCTAAGGTTTATATTACTTGATGCAGAGGTTTCTGCATTATAAAGAATCAGTTGTTCAAGTTACAATTGGCCTGGAATGTGGGAAATGTTATGGAAATTTTAGAAATTTAACCATACTAGTCAGGTCTCATCAGAGGGACAAGATATCTCTCCCATTAACAATACAGTGAGAGGTAGCTCATGCAGCTGAATAGAATCTGCAAAATTGTTTGTCAACTCTGTCTGTAAATTCAGACAAGGTATTGCAATGGAGTATGGTCTGGACAAATGTCCCATCCTTACCACCAGCAGGGAAAAAATATTGAAAATTGAAGGATTCAAGATGCTCTATGGAAATGATATCAAGAGCCTGAATGAAGAAGTTCACTACAAATATATAGGTATCCTTCAGGTTGATAACATCAAGCATGTTAAAGTTAAGAAAACATCATAAAAGTGAAGAAGATCTTAAAGCCAACTCAGTGGCAGAAATATCACCAAAGCAATTAACACTTGGGAATTCCACTCATTAGATATACAACTGAATTAGTGAACTGGACTCAATCGGAAATAGAATCCCTGCAAGCACAGAAAAATAATGACAATGAATCATACTCTTCATCCATATAGCGATGTTGACAGTGATGAATGCTTACTGAATACTAAAGAGACCAAACTAGCCTACAAGAAAGAGCAAATGAAGAATAGAAGAGACATGATAAGGCAAAGTACTACTTGACCAGTACATTAAAAACTAGAAGCAAAGCAGATAACCAAAAGACCTGGCAATGGCTAAGAGCAGAAAAATTGAAGAAAGAGACAGAGGGGCTAATTATGGCTGCATAAGGCCAACCCTTAAAACAAATGCATGGAATTGAAAAGACAGTAACAGACAACAATGTCATCTCTGCAAAGAAGCTTAAGAAATAGTAGACCACCCAGTTAGCTACTGAAAAAGATTGCACTGTCTGATGTAAAACAATGGCATGACAAAATGGTAACAAGGTACATTGGAATATATGCAAGAAATACCATTTGCCTGCAAGCAAAAGCTGGTGAGACCATAAAATATTATAAAGAAATAGAAAATGAAGAAAGTGCTCTGTGCTTTAGAATTAACACAAACAAGCATCTTGCATGTAATACCCAATCTTAACAACTGTTATTAAAAAAAATCCAAAAAGCTTTACTTAGTGGATGTTACAATACCTGAAGTAGAAAAGAAGAGGAAAAAAGAAAAGGAAAAAAATCACATAATACAAAACCTGCAAACAAAAATAGAATGATTGTGATAAAACAAGAGAAAGATAGTATCAGTAGTAATAGATGTCGTGGGTGCAATCCCAAAACAACTGAAGCATCACTTAAATACCATCAGCATTTACAAATTCATTATTAGTTAATTGCAAAAAACAGCTGTACTTGGAACAACTTACACATAATGATATCTTTAATACTATTAAACAAAAAAAATGCCTATCTCAGGTCCCTGAGAAGGACTCAATAGATAGAAATGCCAAATCCATTCTAAACACGTGACAAAATAACAACAAAACAACAAAAACAAGAACAATAATAATAATTTAATTCCTGTAGAATGAAGAAGTTGCCATAGTCTAGTCAATGTTGCTTCCTTATTCTACAATATGTTTCTTTTCATTCCTATTATCTTTGGATATTCATCAGATTTGATATTTTTTTGGTATTCCATCTGCTTGGGCTGATTCTTTATTTACCTTGTTGGTTAGAGAATTTTAATTTTATTCTATCTTTCATTTTAAGTAGAATAAAGGATTCTCTTTGGAAATAGACTCTTGGGAGATCAACAAGCAAATGGAGGAATAAATGGGCATTGCAATGTATGATATATGCAATGTAGTTTCCTTATCACTTTGAGGCAAAGACAAGAGCAAGATAGTGGCAACTACTAGGTCCTGAATGCTAAACAAGGACTTGCCTCACTTAATATGAACTGCATTCATCCATGAACAAAGAGTAGTAAAATTCAATTGTTGTATTTACATAATGTATTATGCCCAAATATATAATTGTATGTCTTAATGTGATGGTCCAGTCAACATACTACATATTAAGACATTAGCTGGGTTGACTCAGTACATTGAACCAAAAAGTGCCATCTCAATTCACTTTAGTTTGCCATATTGTATAAATTCAACTATAAATTCTTAATCTCGCTCTCTCTCCTCCCCCACCCCTCTTCTTTATAATTTTACCACAAATACCCCCAGGTCTTTCTTGGACTTTAACAGTAACAATAGAGTAATCTTTATTGTGCTGTTTCAGTCTAATTCTTCATCTTGACATAAGATTTTAATTTTATTGAAGCCTGCCATGATTTTGCACAGAGTTGGTGCTATATAAATTCAATATATAAAAGCAGAAAGAAAAATTAACAAAGTGGACAATAATCTATGATGAGATGAGCAAAGAACTTAACTGAAAGTAATACTAGATCAAAAGGGTTTTTGTTTTAAGAGGTAAAAAGCACAATTAAATATTTTTCTTTGCATAGCAAGGCATGAAGTCTCTAGCACAGCAGCTCCCAACCTTTTCTATACCCCACACCCCTAGAACACTTCCAATATATTCTTGCATCCCTTATAAAAGTTTGAAATAAAGGCAACAAATACACTATAATTTTGAAAACCCAAGTTTTCGCACCCCCTGGAATATCGTCTCGCACCCCCACAGGGTGCATGCACCCCCGGTTGGGAACCCCTGCTCTAGCAGGTGTGCAACTATTATTGCAACATTTTATTTATTACATAAACTTATTACATAAACTTATATGCCGCCCTTCTCCCTATAGGACTCAGGGCGGCTTACAGCATATTAAAACACACAAACGCCATCCCCCATAAAACCAATTAAAAACCAAATATTTGTCGCTGTATAGTTATTAAGATTCGAATTAAAATTGTCCCTATTTAAAATTCTCCCTAGCCAGTCTTTTAATTTCAAATGCATGAAAGGGAGACCAAATGCTCATTTTTCATTCATCAATTACACTTGTTAGAAGCTTAGATGAAAAACCCTGGAAAACTTTGGTTTTGGCTCTTAAACAGAACTGCGTAATTAGCTTATATTGACTTCTGCCATTTGTTATGAATAACTTTTGATCTATCACAGTTTGCCAACTTGCCAAAGCTGTATCTAGCTGAGAATTATAAGCAGTTTATTAATATTATTGTAAGCTTCCATGTGCTAGAAGCTAACTTGCATGCAGAACCCTGAATGATGGGAATTTGAAAATGAAGTAAATACTACCTAAGACCATATACTCTATAAGTAAACAGATTAATACATAGTGAATTTTATATTTGATTTTTCTCCTGAAATCCATAAGGATCTTCTTTTTAAAATCTATTTAAAGATCTATTTTAATCTACTGTATTTAGAAATATACAAGAATAAAAATACAATAGTAGAAGTAGAGAACAAAAAATTTATAATAAAGAACCTGGAAAAACATGGAAAAACTTTGTGATACATTAGGTTTAGCGATTGGGTTTAGGTGGGTATATACCCAATGCTAAACATTACCTAAATATTTATATTCTGCACTGAATGTTGAACATTACAGGTTATTGCTTGAATCTGTTTAAGTAATTTCATCTATTATTTTGATTGGTCTCATAACTTTCATTTCTGCCATTGTTGCATATTCTCCAGTTTTGATCTCCCAATTGGATACTATTGGCAAAATTCCTCCTTTCCAATATTATGCCAAATATGTTTTGCATCTGCCAACAATTTTAATAAATTGTGATTTTTTTCGTTTTGTAATTTAGGAATTACATCTAATAAAATATTTGTTGCAGCTCAAAAAGACATTTTTTAATATTCTGATTAATTTGATGTATTTCTTTTCAGTAATTTTGTGTTTGTTTACCTGCCCACCACTTATAATAAAAATATTATTTCTCTGTTGTAATATTTCCAACATTTGTTCTTATATGATTTATCTATCTTGCTATCTATTGACCACCTGTAAAATAATAATAATGTGAAAAGCATAGTGACTATATTAATAAAAGCCAAGGCAAGGTGAAGACAGAATATACAAAAAAAAAGAGAAAACCCTAGTGAAAACCAATTTGTAATTGGAAGACTATGTTAGTGCATGGTAAATACTTGAAGGTTATAGAAAGAAAAGTTGATTTTTTAAAAAAACCAACATGAAGTTGGTTAAGCTAAGAATCCGAAGTCTTTATTTCAAGCAGCTCAAGGCAACTAACTAATTGCATGAAGGCAAAATTCAATATGTAACAAACAACAGCAAATGTTGCTTTTGTACTGAAAAGGATGAAACAATGTACCATTTGATCAGTAGCTGCGACAACATTTCAAAAATTGACTACAAGCAGCATCATGACCCAGTTGCTAGAATTATCTATCGGAAACCATACCATAGATTTGGATTTGAATGTAATAAAAACTACTGGGACCATCAAACTGAGATAGTTTTGGAAAGTGAGCAGTTAAGATCTCATTCATGTTCAGCCTAGTGGTTAAGGTGTTGGTTTAGAAACAAGGAGATGGGGAATTCTAGTTCTACCTAATTCATGAGGGCCTGCTGCTTAACTTTGGGCCAGTCAATTGCTTTAAGCCCACCCTCTTCACAGAGTTGTGGAAAAAATAGGAGGAGGAAGAAGTATGGTGTACAGTATGTCTGCCAACTTGAGTTACTTATAAAGTAATAAAAGTGGAATAAAAATCTAATGAATAAATAAAAATAACATGGTGGATAGAACAGTTATTGAAAAGAAGAAAGTCTTGTTCATTGATATTGCTATACTGATGATGCTAGGATTGAAGGAACACAACTGGAAAAAAATAGGAAATATTGACTTATGGAAAATGACATCCATTGTTCTACCAGTTGTGATTGGAGCCCTTAGAGCAGCACTTAGAGGATTTCTTCAATATATGGAAATATTGAATTTATCCAACCTCAACACTCCAATTTTACAAACAAAACAAAGCCTACCCTATTTGGAACTGCCAATATTCTTAGATATTACCTTAATAATTCTTGAGTCTTTGGTTAGGACTTGAAGTTACTACCAGTCTTGGACTGTGGATCTAACACACGAGTGTCAAACTTGATCGCGTCACATGACATATCATGATGTATCATGATATTTTTCCCTTTGTGGAGCTGGGGTGGGCGTGGCCTGTGCGTGACGCATCTGGACCCTTGATCTAACAGAAGATCACAAACAATAAAAATCCCCCAGTGAGGCACTACCTTGATGTTATTGTAAAACTTGTATACTTAGAAAAGGATGAGAGCTACACCAGAGGTTCAACCATACTGGATGGAACTTATCAGAAGAGTTGATAAAGAATGTTTCTGTCAGGAGTAAGGAACCAGAATGACACTGTGAGCTGATCAGAGTTGCTTCTTTATTACTCCTTGCCTGCTTACAAGAATCTCACCAGACCAACCTCATTCTCTTGGAATCAGCAAACTAAGAGCAGATGCAAGCAAGCTATACAGATGAAAGAGATGAAGTTGAAGTACAAGAAGATCAAAGAATACATTATCAAGAAATATCACCTAGAAATAAAAATTAAGGATTTATTAAGGAAAAATTACAGAAGCACTGGAAATAATAAGGCAGCAAATACAACCAAGAAAATCGGTAGATATGAAGCTTGATTGCATACTAGATAGAATTTCCATTTCTAATATTGATTGCAATGAACCAGTCAATATCTGGCAAGATAACAAATAGTACAGTTCTGGATAGAGCTAGGGGACAACTCCCCCTCTCCCCCAAATAGAATAGTTTGGATAAAGAAGTTAGATAAGGAGCTGAAATGAAGGAACTTGTGATAACAGCAGAAATGATAAATAACAAGGTGGATCAAAAATTGGTTAGCACCAAGTGAAGATGAACTGCATGGGTTTTGGTAGAAACATCTTTTCATTGCCAAGCAATTTAATGATATACTGCAATGTGATGAAATTGAAGAATAGCTAATTCTACCTGATAATGAAAAATCTAAGGAAAGGGCAGCACCAGACAACTACCTGATTATCAACAACTTTCAAATTGCTAACTGTTGTGATAACTGATGCAGTCCAACAGCATCTAGTTCAGTGGTTCTCAACCTTTTTAATGCCGCGACCCCAACCGGTCGTAAGTCGAGGACTAAACCAGTTGTAAGTCGAGGACTAAACCAGTCGTAAGTCGAGGACTAAACCGGTCATAAGTCAAGGACTACCCAACCGGTCGTAAGTCGAGGACTTTCCCTGCCCGGGAGCACCGCGCATGCGTGGTTCCGCCCCCTGCACCGGCCGAGGCGTAGCTGGCAAGCGGCAGAGACAGAGCAGGCCGACCACCAGCTGGCCCAGCCCAAGGGAGGTAAGGCACCCGCCGGAAAAGGGGAAAAAATGGCGGACAAAAAAAATGGCAGACAACCTTGCTTGGCGACCCCCATGAAATGGTCGATCGACCCCAAATGGGGTCCCGACCCACAGGTTGAGAACCACTGATCTAGTTGAAAACAAGCTCTTTTCATCTGAGCAGAAAGAAAACTTCCCAAATAACAGAGGAATGAAAGACCAACTCTTACCTGACAAGATGATTTTGGAAAACTGCAAGAGAAGATCATTGAACATAGCTTGGACTGACTACAAGAAGGAATTCTACCAAATGATTGGATAATCAAGTGCCTGAAATAACAGAAACCAATAGAAACATCAGAGGTTTGTGCAAAAATCAACTGCACAATGGAAAATACAGTTGCTAGTCAATGGCAATACACTTGGAGAGATAAACATCAAGAGAAGGATATTTCAAGGAGATTCATTCTCACCATTACTGTTTGTTATTGTACTGATTTTTCTATGAAAATCCTGAACAAGTCAGGCCACAACTATCAAAAATTAAAAACATTTGCCAGGGTATTTTACCTCCTTTACATGGACAATGTGATGCTGTATAGAAAAACAACTTCTGAAATACAATTGCTTGTCAACATTTTCCATATACAGTGTATATAGTAATTGGGTTTGGACAGAACAAACCACCCTCACTCTCACTATCAACAGGGGGAAAATATTGAAAACTGTTAATTTTGGGACAATCTTTGCTTCTCTCAGATCCCAGACTGTATAGATAAAAATCAAGGTCAAGGAGAAGATCCTTTTCTGCTATGTTCCATCCCTGTGGAAAATTCTACCACTGAAAGTGAGAATTGCCCCCTTCTTTTTGGCCTTCCAGAAAGATATTAAAACTTGGTGTCAAGGTTCTGATAGACAAGACCAAATAAATCACAACTCCGAGGCTTGAGATTTCCTCAAAGAACATGTTTATTGGTTACATAGTATTGGCACGGTCAAAAGTGAAACCAAGTCTGAAGATCCCTTCAGAAAGCAACAATATTACAAAGTTAAACTTTGCACCCTAGTGCAAACACAGAAATCAGATTGACTATGTGCTCTGCAGCCAAAGATGGAGAAGTTCTATATAATCAGTAAAAACAAGACCAGGAGCTGACTGTGGCTCAGATCATGAGCTTCTCGTTGCAAAATTTAGGCTCAAATTGAAGAAAGTAGGGGAAAACACTAGGCCACTCAGGTATGAACTAAATCATATCCCTGATGAATATACAGTAGAGGTGACAAATAGATTTAAGGAATTAGATCTGATAGACAGAGTACTTGAAGAACTATGGATGGAGGTTCGCAACATTGTACAAGAGATAACAATTAAAACCATCCCAAAGAAAAAGAAATGCAAGAAAGCAAAATGGCTCTCTGAGGAAGCTTTGCAAATAACTGAGGAAAGAAGGGAAGTGAAAGGCAAGGGAGAAAAAGAAAGATACACCCAATTGAATGCAGAATTCCAGAGAATAGCTAGAAGAGATAAGAATGCCCTCTTACATGAACAGTGCAAAGAAATAGAATAAAACAATAGGGAGAACCAGAGATCTCTTCAAGAAAATTGGAGATATGAAGGGAACGTTTCATGCAAAGATGGGCATGATAAAGGACCAAAATGGCAGGGACCTAACAAAGGCAGAAGAGATTAAGAAGAGGTGGCAAAATTACACAGAAGAACTATACAAGAATGAACTTAACGTCCCTGATAGCCACGATGGGGTGGTCACTGACCTGAAGCCAGACATCCTAGAATGTGAAATGAAATGGGCCTTAGGAAAGCTGAGCAACAACAAAGCTAGTGGAGGTGACAGTATTCCAGCTGAGCTATTCAAAATCTTAAAAGACAATGCAGTAAAAGTGCTACACTCAATTTGCCAGCAAATTTAGAAAACTCAACAGTGGTCACAGGATTGGAAAAGGTCAGTTTACATTCCAATTCCAAAGAAAGGCAATGCCAAAGAATGTTCAAACTATCGCACCATTGCACTCATTTCACATGCAAGTAAAGTTATGCTTAAAATCCTACAAGCTAGACTCTAGCAGTATGTGGATCGAGAACTTCCAGAAGTATAGGCAGGATTTTGAAGAGGCAAAGGAACTAGAGATCAAATTGCCAACATACGCTGGATCATGGAGAAAGCTAGGGAGTTCCAGAAAAACATCTACTTCTACTTCATTGACTATGCTAAAGCCTTTGATTGTGTGGATCACAACAAATTGTGGCAAGTTCTTAAAGAGATGGGAGTACCAGACCATCTTATTTGTCTGTTGAGAAACCTATATGCGGGTCAAGAAGCAACAGTGAGAACTGGACACGGAACCACTGATTGGTTCAAAATTGGGAAAGGAGTCTGGCAAGGCTGTATTCTGTCGCCCTGCCTATTTAACTTATATGCAGAGCACATCATGAGAAAGGCAGGGCTAGATGAATCAAAAGTTGGAATTAAGATTGCCAGGAGAAATATCAACAACCTAAGATATGCAGATGATACCACTCTAATGGCAGAAAGTGAAGAGAAACTAAAGAGCCTCTTGATGCGGGTGAAGAAGGAGAGTGCAAAAGTTGGCTTGAAACTTAACATTAAGAAAACCAAGATCATGGCATCTGGCCCTCTCAATTTCTGGCAAATAGATGGGGAAGAAATGGAGGTAGTGACAGATTTTATCTTTCTGGGCTCCAAGATCACCACAGATGGGGACTGCAGCCAAGAAATTAAAAGATGCTTGCTCCTGAGGAGGAAAGCTATGGCAAATCTAGACACCATACTAAAAAGCAGAGATATCACCCTGCCAACAAAAGTACGTATAGTCAAGGCCATGGTTTTCCCAGTTGCAATGTATGGCTGTGAAAGTTGGACCATAAGAAAGGCTGAGCGCCAAAAAATTGAGGCCTCTGAACTATGGTGCTGGAGAAGACTCCTGCGAGTCCCCTGGACTGCAAGGCAATCAAACCGGTCAGTCCTAGAGGAGATTCACCCTGATTGCTCTTTAGAAGGCCAGATCCTGAAGTTGAAACTCAAGTACTTTGGCCACCTAATGAGAAGGAAGGACTCACTGGAGAAGAGCCTAATGCTCTTCTCCAGAGGGCAATAGAAGAAGGGGACGACAGAGAATGAGGTGGCTGGATGGAGTCACTGAAGCAGTAGGCGTGAGCTTAAATGGACTCCAGAAGATGGTAGAGGACAGGAAGGCCTGGAGGAATGTTGTCCATGGGGTCGTGGTTGGTTGGACACAACTTCGCAACTAACAACAAAAATAGTTTTTAATATTATTATAATGTTTTAATGTTTTAATAATTTTTTTTACTTGTTTTATGACTTGTAAGCCATCCTGAGTCGCCTTGTGGGAAAATAGGTGGAATACAAGTTAAATAAATAAACAAATAAACAAGCAAACAAATAAATAAACAAACAAATAAATAAGTAAATATGCCAAATCCATTCTGAATACCTGGCTGACTGTACGATGGATCATAATAACTTCCCTTAAATTTTAATTTGGGATACATTTTATTGATTTTTCTCATAACTTCCATTGTTCCATTGTAATTATTTCTTTAAAGTGTTGCATCTATATTATCATGCAGTTTTTGAATTGTTCTGTTTCTCTGGTATATATTTTAGGTTTTACATGTCCTAATAAATGATCTTGATTTTGTGTTTCTGTCATTTTCCTCTGTTTCATTGTTAAGATTAATTCTGATTCTTCCAGAAATTTGTACATTACCTGTGTCTTCATTGAGCAATTCTTTGCTGGACCATTAGTCTAGGATTTTTTTTCAGTCTGGATGTACCTATTAGTATAAATGATTACTTTTTTTCTTATACCTATGTAGCGCTACCTCTTCAGAGGCCGCCAATGCCCAGGCCCTCCCAGCCACAACCCCCCTTGTCCAGCCTTGCGGTAATGTTCTTTAGAGATCGGTGAGATGTCTTACAACCGGGACTCATGCAGCATTGATGGGTGGCAGGCTCTTCTTGTTGAAGCAGGACTTTCAGGCACGAACTTAGCTGGTCACAATGGTTGATGCCCCGAAGATGTATATAACAGCTCAGGGCTGCTTTAGCAGCAGGAGTAACAAGCCCTTGAGCAATCGTTCAGAGTCCGATGAAATGGGGGGGGGGGTAAACCCCGGCTCCAGATGGTAATAATAACAATGACGGCCAGTATGTTATGG
The DNA here is from genome assembly GCF_001527695.2 of Protobothrops mucrosquamatus. Taxonomy (NCBI): domain Eukaryota; kingdom Metazoa; phylum Chordata; class Lepidosauria; order Squamata; family Viperidae; genus Protobothrops; species Protobothrops mucrosquamatus. Next base: position 113,696 of record NW_015387249.1, on the reverse strand, counting down.
CAATGGCTCATCCCCCAGGGCAACTCCCCCCACAATGTCCCAGCACCTATGCCAGCAGC
>NW_015387249.1:106982-109891 GCF_001527695.2 Protobothrops mucrosquamatus | reverse complement strand
CACAAAACGATCGCGCAGTCTTTCTTCTAAGTCCTTGAAGTCGCACGGTTTAGCTGCTCTTCTCAAGGCCGCAACGTAGTCTTTTGCTGATTCTCCAACTCGCTGATCTCTCTGTTGAAATGTGTGCCTCCAAGCCATGACTGATTGCTTGGGCTGGAAGTGTTCCTTTAAGGTTTTCTTGAGGTCGGAGTATGATACCATTTCCAGCGAGTCTGGGGTGATTAAGCTCTCGGCGATCTCAAAGGCGTCTTGCCCACAAACGCACAACAATGTGGCAGCCTTCAAGCCTTCCTCTCGAATCTGGTTTATGCGAAAATACGTCTCGACTCTTGCCACATAAGATTCCCACCTCTCGGGGGGAGAGACGTCGAATTCCGCTAAACGCCCAACTTTTGCCATGATCGATGATCAGGTTTTCTTCTTCTTCAGCCGCACGCACCCTCCAGCGATTTCGTACTGGCAAGATAACGCTGACTTCCACGCCGTTTCTCTTCCGGATTTCTTTGGGTGAGTCTTCTAGCTTTTCTTAGCTGTAGAGACTGGATCCCACCTTCGTTGCCAGTGTTAAGTCCGGAGAATAATGGCGCTTGAGACGAAGCATCTCCAACAAGTCTTTATTGTTTGCTTCCATTCTACGAACAACCAGAGCAGAGGCACGCAGGCCTCTATTTATACCCTCCGATCCCCGGGCAAGTTCAACCAATCATGAGGCGGGCTTTTCCCGCCTTGCGCATGCGCACAAGGCTGGCGCCGCTCAGTCTGGTCCGGGCAGCTTCTGCAAATGCCCGGGACTCTTGCAACGTCCCGAGCCTGCCTCTTGCAGGCTCAGGACACAACAGTGATAATAAACACATGTTTTTAGAAATACACTAAACCTCAAAGGTAAGATGGATAGTGAATAAGATGGAGAATGCCTCTTTGTCATTTACACAGCAGGAAATTCACATTTTTGAATATTTGAGCAGATCAAATGTGGAAGAAAACACTCTTGATTTTACTAGTGTAGAAATAAATCAAAAGAAAAGAAGCTTCTTGGATGAGAAGAAAACGTCTTCAAAGAAAAACAAGAAAGTCCAGTTGCCTCTTAAAAAAGCACCTTTGGGACAACCATGACCTGGATGTCTGAGAATCTCCATAGACATTTTAAAATGTAGCTAAGCAGCACTAAATGCTTATTGCCTAATCAAGATAGACAGCCAATTAAGACAAAAAAAGACTGATATCTTTCAGAATTGGAAAATTAAATATGTAGTTAATATAATGGAAGCGTTCCTTCATTATTCATGTGACAAAACAATCAGAAGCAATAGAAAGGAAATTTCTAGTTATCATATTTACAGAATCAGCTAAAGGTTTTAATTTAAACATGAAAAAAATATAGTACAGTTAATCCCCCAGGTACAAATGTTTATTTAATGAATTTTCATAAAAATGAATTCAGAAAGGGTACTTACATTAGAAATTCAAAATTGTGACCAAAAAATGCCTGTGTAGAATTCATGTGACTTGAATTCAGTGTCTGCTGCAGTGGTGGCCATGTTTATCTCTGTGAGTTGTCTAGGCCAGGGGTAGGCAACCTTGGCTCTTTTATGACTCGTGGACTTCAACTCACAAAGTCCACGAGTCATAAAAGAGCCAAGGTTGCCTACCTCTGGCCTAGGTCGTTAGGTTACGAAGCAGGCAGGGAGGGGTTGTGGTTTTTTTGTCCCTGGTCACATGGCCAAACAAGAGCCAAGCTGGCACCGAGTTTTTTTGTTGGTGCTGATGGAGAATCTGCTGCTACCTGGGCTTTAGGACTAGAATTGCTTCTGTAAGTATTTTTTTAAAAAAATTGTTACTCTAAACTGCTTTTTTTAAGTACTGTACTTTGCAAACTATTGTGTTTATAATACAGTATAATGTATACTTGTAGAAATGCTAGCCAGCCTTCTCAAAAAGCATTCTATAAAGTTGTTATACAGGTAGCCCCCGAGGTACGAGCCTAATAGAGCCTGCCCATTAGGCTCATGATCATCGAATGAATCAGACTCAATATTACAACATTTTAAAATCAAACTCATTAATTGAATCAAATGCATCGTTAAATGAACAAAGATTTGATTTATTATTTCCTCCGATGGGTGCCTGAACTTTTCCAGCTGCTGCTGCAGGCTGTTTCCAGCTGCCAAACAGCTGTTTCCAGTTTTAGTAACCACAATACTGTAAACTGCCTCCCACACAGGCAATAGGCTTTTTTTTTTAACCAATTGTTTCTAGACAGCTCAAGCTTCTTCAGAGGGGGGAGGAGAACTCTACAATTGCAGCTGCCACTAAAGTAATTAGCTTAAGTGTCTCCAGGAGTTTACAGAATTCTCCAATTGCTTTTTTAAAAAAACCCACAGACACACATGCCAGCCATTAGCTTAAGCATCTCCAGCCAGGCATGCAGAGGAAGATGGGGGTGGAGTTTACAGAACTGTTGGCTTGCAGATGGAAGGGACCTTGAGGTCATCTAGTCTAACCTATTGTTCTCACAAGAGAGTACAGTACTGTACTGTATTTCTGATAAATGACTATCCAGTCTCTTCTTAAAAGCCTCCAGTGAGGGAACACCCACAACTTCTGGAGGCAATTTAAATTTAAAACCTTTAAAAAACAACAACACTGCCCCTAATCTCCAGGCAGAATTTCTGGTGGGTCTGTGCTAGGGAGAGGAGACAGTAGCAGCCACATTTATTTATTTTATTTAATCCCATTTATACCCCGCCCTTCTCCCGAGGGACTCAGGGCGGCTTACAGGTAAATAAAAACAGTACAATACAATAGATATCTCTAAAAGCCAAATTAAAATATATATTAAATAACCTGTATTAAGTTTAATATTATAAAATCCCTTTAAAATCCCTATAAAATCCCCCCCTAGGCCAATC
>NW_015387249.1:82214-104668 GCF_001527695.2 Protobothrops mucrosquamatus | reverse complement strand
CCCAACCCTGCCCGGCCCCCACAGGCATCCCTCCCCATGAGCAACATTGAGGTGATCACGCTCACCTTGGCCACACCCACCCAATCTGCCATGACCACCACAGCCGTGCCCACCCAGTGGACCACGCCCACCTGGCACCCGGCGATAAATAAGTGGGTTTTGGGTTGCAGTTTGGGCACTCGGTCTCTAAAAGTTTCACCATCGCTGTGCTATAAGTTTCAGGCAAATGCAAACAAACAATCTTGCAAAATACTGTACTTACAAACACAAAAAAGAGCAGTTACCAAAGTGATTACAAACAATACTGTACAGTAACAAAAAAGAATATTTTAAAATACTTCTTCTTCTTCTTGTGCCATATCCATTATCAGATGTTGGCGATCATGTTGGCGATCCTGTTTTTATCAGCAGCCGCACAAAAAAGTGCTGCTGAGTTTTGTCCAAACCAATCCCTTAGATTTTGATGCCATGATGTTCTTCTTCTGCCTGGACCTCGTTTGCCTTCAATCTTTCCCTGGAGGATTAAATGGAGTATGCTCTATTTTTCTGGGTATCACATCACATATCCGAAATATTCTAATTTTCATTTTTTAATTGTTTTGATGATTTCCCTTGGCTTTCCCAGGCGGCTTATCACCTCCTCATTTCTGATCTTGTCAACCCAGCTTATACGTAACAGCCGCCTGTAAATCCACATTTCAAATGCTTCTAGTCTCTTCGGGTGGCCTTCTGCAGAGACCAACTCTCTACTCCATAGAGCAGGATAGAAAAAATATAGCATCTTTCGTGACTGCAGAAGACCTTTTTCATTTTGAAGAATGCTGTTCGGGCTTTTTCTATCCTTGTCTTTACTTCAACGGTCATGTCCCAGCTTTCATGTAAATTGGAACCAAGGTGCATGATCCGTTCAACTTTTTCTAGTGGTATTCCTTCTGAATTTATTGGTGGTAAATTAACAGGTTGTTTGCTGACGACCATGATCTTGGTTTTTGAAGTGTTATGCTTCAAGCCGTATTTTTCAGATATTTCTGTTGAGGAGGAGCTGAAGGTCTTCATGCTTACTGGCAAGCAGAACTGTATCATCAGCATATCTTAAGTTGTTGATCTAAACACAGTTTACTTTGATGCCAGCATCAATGTTCTCCAGTGCCTCGTTGAAGATTGACTCAGAGTAGATATTGAACAACAGTGGAGACAGAATACATCCCTGTCTTACCCCTCTTCTTATTTCTGCATCAGCTGAGTATTTTTGGCCTAGTCTCACATTTGCTACCTGATGCCAATACAGATTCTTTATTATTTGGATATCTTTGTCATCTAGTCCCCCTTGTTTCAGGATTTCTAATGCTGTGTCTTATTTTATCAAAAGTTTTTCGAAACCAATGAAGCACATGTAAACACTGTGAATGACTTTTCTACAACGCTGTACAAGAACTTGAATGCTGAACAGCGCATCTGGTTACCTCCGAGACCGCCTTCTGCCACAGATTGCCTCCCACCGGCCGATACGCTCCCACAGAGAGGGCCTCCTCAGGGTGCCGTCAGCCAGACAGTGTCGGCTGGCAACCCCCAGGGGGAGAGCCTTCTCTGTCGGAGCACCCACCCTCTGGAACGAGCTGCCCCCAGAGATCCGGGTGATCCCGGATCTCCCCTCCTTCCGCCGCGCCCTTAAGACCTGGTTATTTCAGCAGGCAGGACTGGCCTAGGGGTATTTTAAAGGGGTTTTAAATTAAATTTTTAGTAGGAGCAGCCAAATCTGAATAGTTATTTTTAAATCTTTTTAAATTTTGTATTGTACTGTACTATTGTTTTAAACTGGCTGTAAGCCGCCCTGAGTCCTCCGGGAGAAGGGCGGGGTATAAATTTAATAAAATCAAAATCAAATCAAATCAAAATCAAAATCAAATCTCATGTACCAAGATTGTTTCTGAAACCAAATTGTGTGTTACCTAGATGCTCTTCAATTTTGTTGTATATTCTTGTGTGAATTATTCTCAGGAATATTTTCAGAGCAATTAAGCTTATTGTTCTGTATTTGGTACACTTCTTTGCATTTATTTTTTTGGAGATTGTCACAAAGGTTGATTTTAGCCAATCATTTGGTATCTTTCCTGTTTCATATATCTGATTGAAGAGCTGCAGTAAAAAAATCTTCCCATTGTCTTCCAGCAATTTTACTGGGATATCATCAGGTCCTGTGGGTTTTCTTGTTTTTGCTATTTTTATTGCACGTTCAACCTCTTCCATAGTGATATTTGGTCCAGTTTTAAAATACTTACAGAAGTAATTCTAGCTCTCTACAGTACTGTAGTCCTCAAGCCGAGCAAGCAGCAGATCTTCCACGCAGTTCCAAGAAAACAAACAAATTTTTGCCGGCTGCAAAAATGACTGGATCTTGTTTGGCCATGTGACCAGGCACAAAAAACCCCAAAAAACCCCCCACTTCTGATTTTTCATTGGCCTGAACAGGCCCAGGCAAGTCACAGAGTTAAAATGGCCACCGCAGCAGCCGAGACTGAATCCAAGTCACGTGGCTACAGAGGCCTGTTTTTAATCGCAATTTTGAATTTCTAATGTAAGTACCCTTTCTGAATAACCTCGTTTTTGTGAAATCTTGCTAAATAAATTCTTATTATCTAGGGGATTTCCTGTAGAATGCTTTTATTTTGGAGATTAGCATATATTACTGTAGTTTGTAGGTTTTAAATTTAAATTGCCCTCCGAAGTTATGGGTGCCCCATTACTGAAAGCTTTTAAGAAGAGACTGGATAGGCATTTATCAAAAATATCTCGTGAGAGCAGTGGGTTAGACTAGATGATCTCAAGGTCCCTTCCATCTCAGTACTGTTGCAAGCCATCAGTTATGTAAACCCCACCCCCATGTGTCTCTGGATGCTTGGCTGGAGACGCTTAAGCCATGAATTTGATTTTAAAATTTTGTAAAATTGAGTCTGATTCATTTGATGAATATTTTGACTTATGAACCTAGTGGGCAGGTTCCACTAGATTTGTACCTTGGGGACTACCTGTAAGAACTTTTCATAATACACGGTGAACTTGCATTTGAAAATTAATTCTGCAGGTAAATGCAAGCTTGCTCATTATGAATTTTATTTATAGTTTAGTTTATATAATTTATATAGAAATTATTCATTATTTCTAGGTATTCTTATTATTAGACCATTATTATCATTACTAACTTTACCACTTTTTAAAGATGTACTTCATATGCAGCACTGTTAGTCAATGCTGTAACTACTATTAAACTAGAGAGGGGGAGGGAGAAACCTCTTATTTGCAACATTGAAAAACCTTATTTCTTTACAATGCTTCTGCCAGGCATCACCTCTCTGAATTTCTTACTAAAGTTATCAATTGTTTGCTAGCTATTTAACAGCCGTGTTTATGGTACTATTGCAAAGAGAAAGGAAGAAGGCAGGTTTAGAATACATCATAAGGACTTCCAATTCTTGGTCTTTTAACAAAAGTGACAGTTTTACCCCCTCCAAAATAACTTCCTCTTCTATTAGCTTGCTCAGATGAAATCTTCTGAAGAAGTTCTTGTTTGTTTTTCAGCAACATATAAAGCAGCGGTTCTAAACCTGTGAGTCGCGACCCCATTTGGGGTCGAACAACCATTTCACGGGAGTCGCCAAACAACGCAGTCCGCCATTTTCCCCCCGCCATTTTTTTCCCTTTTCCATAGCTGTGCTGCTCCCTCTTATTCTATTGGCTTTTGAAAGCCAATAGAATAGACTCTATTCAAGAGACTCTATTCTATTGCCATTCAAAAGCCAATAGGAATTGTCCAGGCTGTCTCTGCCCTGCTGAGCCCGCCAAAAGTCCCAGTCTGCAAACGGTGCTTCAAGTTGTCTGCAGCTAAGGTGAGCTTTCTGGACGTTTCCACCTCTCCCTGCTGAGCAACTCCTAAATGTAAGTAAAAGAGGGCCAGGGGTGGGAGGTGGGAGGCCGGCGAGCGCAGGGAGGGTTGCTGGCACGTGTGGGGCCCAGTGGGTGCCTTACCTCCCTTGGGCTGGGCCAGCTGGTGGCCCAGCCAGTGGTCGCCCTGCGCCCTCACTGCCACATGCCATGGCCGCCCAGGAGCGCCTGGGTCTGCCTGCCACTGCACCGAATGTGCGGTGGCCAAGGTAAGGCTAGCGGAGCAGCGGCAGGCGCAGGGAGGGTTGCTGGCGTGCGTGGGGCCCGGCGGGTGCTTACCTCCCTTGGGCTGGGCCAGTTGGTGGCCCAGCCGGTGGTCGCCCTGCGTCGTCGCTGCTGCTTGCCATGGCTGCCCAGGAGCGCCTGGGCTTGCCTGCCTCTGCACCAAATTGCTCTGCGATTGCCGGCTCCGCACAAAAGTTTCTTTTTCTTTCCTTTTGTTTTCTAAATTCTACCCCCCTTTCTCCCCCTCTCCTGTCCCCTCTCCCATTCTTTTCTCTCCTCTCCTTCCCGGCGGCGAGATTCGGCCGGCTGAGGGGGTCGCTCTAGCTCGAGCAGGAGAGCCATCTCTATGCTCCTGGGTCATGTGTGATTGTGCGTGTGGGTCACGTGTGGTCACGTGGGTGCGTGCATGTGGGTCACATGTGGTAACGTGGGTACATGTGTGTGGGTCATGTGTGGTCACGTGTGTGCATGCATGTGGGTCACGTTTGGTCACGTGGGTGCGTGCGTGTGGGTCACGTGTGGTCACATGGATGCATGGGGTCACGGCATTAAGAAGGTTGAGAACCACTGATATAAAGGTTGTTTGTGAATGAAAGGCTTATGCTAATATGGAATAATATTCTTAGTAAAACTTAGTATCCTTTCTGGTATTCTTTTCAAATTAATGATGTTTTATCACAGAGGTCCCCTGTGATAACCGGGCACCAAGGACCGGTTCCATGGAGAGAGTTTTTTCTGCGGACTGGAGGGGGCGTGGTTTCATGTACTGCCTGCATCTCACGAATAGGACTTTGCTTGTTTACATGGACCGGTTTCTGGCATGCTGCGGCCTGATGCCAATCCATGGACCAGGGGTTGGTGACCCCTGTTTAATCAGAATACTGTTTTTACAAATTGATATGCTCCTACATGACTTTTATCTGACTTTTCATTATTTTTACAGAAACTAATATCTTACTCTGTGGCTTTTGAAATTACAGATGAAATTACTCTTAGTTGTCTTTTGTTAAACAAAAATCTTCATCAGGGTCCAGTCCAAGCCAGGAATAAACAAAATGGAGACTGCTTTAGAAAGGTTGTAGTTTATTGAAGAGCAGAGCCAGACAGAAATGTGGCTCAGGGAAAGCTGAAGCCAACACAGTGCTAGGCTGCATTAACAGAGGGATAGAATCAAGATCATGTGAAGTATTAATACCACTTTACAATGCCTTGGTAAGGCCACACTTGGAATACTGCATTCAGTTTTGGTCACCACGATGTAAAAAAGATGTTGAGACTCTAGAAAGAGTACAGAGAAGAGCAACAAAGATGATTAGGGGACTGGAGGCTAAAACATATAAGGAACAGTTGCTGGAATTGGGTATGTCTAGTTTAACAAAGAGAAGGTCGAGGGGGGACATGATAGCAGTGTTCCAACATCTCAGGGGCTGCCACAAAGAAGATGGAGTCAAGCTATTTTCCAAAGCGCCTGAAGGCAGGACAGGGAGCAACGGGTGGAAGCTAACCAAAGAGAGAAGCAACCTAGAACTAAGGAGAAACTTCCTGACAGTTAGAACAATTAACCAGTGGAACAACCTGCCTCCAGAAGTGGTGAATGCGCCAACACTGGAGGTTTTTAAGAAAAAACTGGACAGTCATTTGTCCGAAATGGTATAGGGTTTCCTGCCTGAGTAGGGGGTTGGACTAGATGACCTCCAAGGTCCCTTCCAACTTTTTTATTATTATTATTATTATTATTATTATTATTATTATTATTATTATTATTATTATTATTATTATTATTATTGTTATTTATACTTTCTTGGGCTGTTGTGTTTGGAGTTGTTTCCTGTTCTGTGGCATGGACTTTGACCTGAGCTTTTAAGTGTGTCCTTTTTGGTATTCTGATGATGGGTTAATCCTATTATGCCCTAAAGGTCGTATCCTGCTTCCCTGGGGCTGGGGCTGGGGCTGATGGTTATGTCCTGTGTTGGATTTTTGGGGTGAGGGGCTGTTGGTTCTAGGGATCTTTGTCTTTCTAATCCCATCAGCTCCAAGCTTCCTAGCTACAGTCTTTCTGAAAGGATTATCAAATCTGCATTTCTAAAAGGTGGTTTCCTGATTTTATACTGGGGGCTATTAAGAAAAACTGGACCTGCTTTTCTGCCTTTAAGATCCTTTGGGGAAATATAATATTCTGCCTTTTTAATATTTCCTTCTCTTGGGGGGGTGATTTCCCACACTTTTAATATATTTTATGGAAAAGTGGAATATGAATAGCTAAATTAAAGGAATAAATGAAGATATTTTTGGCATATGCTAGTTTTTTATTTACTTTAGCTTTGCTTAATCAAAAGTATTTGTAATGCCTTGAAGACATATGGTACCAAGCTCCTAAAGTAGGAACAAAACAATGTTTTGGGAGATAATGATAATCACAATTAGCAGCTTAAGTTGCTGCTATTTGACATGTTAGGTTCTATGGCTTTCTATTAAGATGTGGTTGTTAATTACTAAATTAGTCTTTTTGAGAGGGTGCATCCTATTAAAAAAGGTTCTAAGAGAGAAAGAAGACTGAGACAAACTACATAAAGTTATAGTTAGGAAGAATAGTGGCTGCTCCTTTTGCAGGCTCAAATGTTTATTAGAAAATAAAATATATAGTTACACTCTTTCCATACACTCTTTTTCTAAATATTATCAAACACATATAATGAAATTCTGTAGCAATTTGGAGGAGAAATGGATTTTTATTGCTCTATTATTCTTTGGAAAGAAATTTTGAGAGAGTAATACTGTATTCCTTTTGCAACAGATATGGATCTGTTCCTGGGGTGTTTGTATACTAGTATGAAGATGAATCTTTTTCTGTATATAGGGAATAGCTGTCTTTTTAGAGCAAAATAAACTTTAACCTAAAGAGAATAATTCATATTTTCTTTTTCATTAGAAGAAGAATGCTCTGCAATAGCAAATGTGCATTTTAATAGCGAATTTAGTTATTTCCCTAGAAATCTGCCTACTATTAAATTATACTAGTACAATAATACAATATGTACAATAAATAAATACACTACTACAATAAAACAACTACTCAATCAATAAACAACCACTAGCTACTACACTAGATGGGGCCACAATTAAGCAAATAATACATTATTTCATCCTGTTCTCCAAATAACCAGATTTAAAAAATCTTCCAGAAAAATATGAAGGAAGCAATATGGTTTTTTTTTCAGATGAAGAGAGCACTGACAGAGAATGCTTGCTCTCATGACCTTTCCTGTTAAACATTTTGGATTTATTGTCCCTGTTCACCAAATTGTTTCTTTCATGGTACTGAATAAAGGTCACCTATTGCCTACTTTTCATCTCTGTTCTGCTGTTACAAGTAATTTTTGCTTATTGACCACTCATTAAATACCATTCAAAGTGGCAATGAGGCTTAATGAGTGGTACTTACAACCAGTTGTCAAAATTCCAACTATGGAAGTATTCCCGCAGTCACATGATTGCAATTTAGGCTCTTAGCAACCAGCATGCATTTCTGTTGGTTCTGATGGTGAAACCAAGACTGAAAGTTACCCCCCCAAAAAAGTTTCAAAGTAAAAGTTGAACTCCCCGTTGATGTGTCATAAATCACAATTCCCAATTAACATCTTTGGTTTCCTAACGGTAGCTCCAGCCTGCCAAACACTTAGCTGCTTGACCTTGATTCCCACAAGAAAGTTATTGTTTTGACTAAACTATAAGAATGCAGCTTCCCCCCTCCCAGTGCTGTGGCAGCTGAAAAACAAAGAAACATGGCTGTATTCAGAGTGTCTGAAGGTCTGACAGTCGGCTCCCCTAAAGAAGAAAGAAATTCTGTTGAGGAAAATTATTTATTAAATAAATAATTCTGTTCTGTTATTTTGAAATATAATCCAGGTAATCCCCAAGTTACAAGCATTCACTTAATGTTCGTTTGAAGTTACATGACAAGTGCCCCCTAGTGTTTACGAGCAAATCCCAAAATCACGAATATTGCAGCATCAGGTCAGTCGTTTGCTCTTACGAATGACTGCAAAGGCTCTGCAACATTCACCCTATTCCTCTCCCCCACTCTCCACAATTGCTTTCCCCTCCCTTCCTGCCGCACCGGATACACTCACCTTGCAAAATCTGTCTCCTCTCTGCCACAGTGTTGGAGCATTCACTGCTTCTGGAGGCAGATTGTTCCACTGGTTAATTGTTCTAACTGTCAGGAAGTTTCTCCTTAGTTCTAGGTTGCTTCTCTCCTTGATTAGTTTCCATCCGTTGCTTCTTGTCCTTCAGCCGCCTTAGAGAATAGCTTGACTCCCTCTTCTTTGTGGCAACCCCTGAGATATTGGAACCCTACTATCATGTCCCCCCTCGTCCTTCTCTTCATTAAACTATACATACTCAATTCCAGCAACTGTTCTTTATATGTTTTAGCCTCCAGACCTCTAATCATCTTTGTTGCTCTTTTCTGTACTCTTTCTAGAATCTCAACATCTTTTTTACATCATGGTGACCAAAACTGGATGCAGTATTCCAGGTGTGGCCTTACCAAGGCATTGTAAAGTGGTATTAATACTTCACATGATCTTGATTCTATCCCTCTGTTAATGCAGCCTAACACTGTGTTGGCTTTTTTGGCAGCTGCAGCACACTGCTGGCTCATATCTAAGTGATTGTCCACTAGGACTCCGAGATCCCTCTCACAGTTGCTACTATTGAGCAAGGTACCACCTATATTATAACTATACATTTGGTTTTTCTTGCCTAAATGTAGAACGTTAACTGTAGCTGGGATAATCTTGGGTGATCCTGCTAGGTGTATATATTCTTAACATACACTTCCAGTATTTGACCCTTCCAGAAATATGCCACTATTTAAATGGGGCAGCACAGGATTTATAGGATGTGGGTGCGCTGCATAGATACTTTAAAGAAAATAAGGGGATCAATTTTATAATATACTCCACCCATAATTATTACATCTCCTTTTGCTTCTATGAATACTCAGAATCAAGGAATTGAATGGTTTCAATCAATGACTGTTCAGAAATAAGTAATGGACAGCTGCTATGAAAACAAATCCCAGCATATATGGCCTATAAAAAGATGTTGTCCATTCATTGTAATAAACTAACAAGTTCTGCAAATTGAGTGTAAAGCTGTACAAAAAGAAGGATCTATTTAACATGGCATTGCATGCTGTGATTGCAAGGAAGTGTTTATTTGTGTAATGATCAGCACATTCATTAATAAAGTAATTAAACCTCTTTTCTCCATAGTATTCTATTAAGAAAACTAGAGTTTAAGCCTTTTGCAGAATGGACTGATTGAAATTCAAGTTCAGAGGTAGGCTAAAGAACACAGTGGATACTTTGTACCATGAGAAATAAAATGGTCACAAAGACCATTTTCAGGATCCAATCTGGATCAGTCATCGGGACCAGAGGTTTAGTCTTCTGAACTTTTGGACTCGTGCTAGAACCCATCCTCTGGGAACTTCTCTCTCTTCAAAGAATGTATGCTTTGGGCTTTTTCATGCACAGTATTTACTGTATATGGTGCCTGGTAGAGTATGGCTTTTTATTGGTTGATTGGGGTGTTGATGGATGGCTATTAAGTCATTGGCTGTTGTTTCCTTGTGCTGCCAAGTCCTTGGCTCCTAAGTAGTTGTACTTGGTATTTAGAAGATTAAGTACTTGGAAGACTAAACCTCTAGTCCCGGTGACCAAAACCCAGATTGGATCCTGTAACATTATCCTGGGACATGTATATTTGCCTTCATTTGTGACACAACTACTTCATTTGCATATGAGCTTTATCTGAGGGGGGGGAATCGTTTTTTGTAACAGCTTTAAGATTTTATAAGGATATTTATATTAGTGCTATTTATTTACAATGACAATGCTTTGAAGTTTGCATCATGCAGAAACTGTGGGGCAGGTCCAGGAATGAATGTAGTTTATAATCTCAATACATTTGATGGCAGATCTCACATTTGAATTCTAATAGTGTCATTTTCTTTTCCTTATCAACAGTTCTATTGAATCTTTACAGCCAAACTGAATTAACCCACAGAGACTGATAGCTCACATTAATTTCATTATTTCCTTCTCCCTTCCTTCCAGTATTCTTAATATTGAAATTTAAATTTGTGGACTGGAAGCATACATTTTTTTTCTAGTGGTCTGTAGGGAACAGCTAGACATCTATTCTTGATTATTTAGTTTTCTAGAACAGGGCTTTTCAACCTTTTCACTCATTGTACCACTTTTAGGATATGGCAACATCCGAGTACCACCAGTCGCCTAGCAAGGTGTCAAAAACTTGATGACCCCCCCCCCCAAAAAAGGAAAAAAGTGATAAAGTACAGGTAGTCCTCGACTTACAACAGTTCGCTTAGTGACTGTTCAAAGTTACAATGGCACTGAAAAAAGTGCCCCCCAAGCCACAGCCGAGCAAGACACCTGCCTACCCACCCGGCCGTGCTCTTCCTCCTGTCCGAGGTTTTCATTGTTGTGAGCATTTCTGTTGGGGATTGGCAGCGGAGGTGGGGTGGGGAGTGTTTGGTTTTTATTCCCCTGTCTGCTGGGTGGTTGCAGCAGGTTCTGGTCACTTCACATGACCCTGGGACACTGTGACCATCATAAATATGAATCAGTTGCCAAGCATCTGAATGTAAATCACAAGACCCTGGAGATGCTGCAACATTCCAGCTGATCAGCACTTCTTCTGGGCTCAGAAGCACCAGGATCAGCGCCGAGCTCCAGCTGGAGCCTGGCGCTGATCCTGGCGCTTCCGCTGAGCCCTGACAGCCCTACAGCTCCAGCCATCTCTCGCTCAGGCTTGTGCAGTGCTGCCACCAGTTCAGCTCATTCCCCTCCCCCGCTACCACTTTTCTAGGATGGTGGCGTACCACCTGCCTGGTGCCAATGTACCACAGGTGGTACCCGTACCACTGGTTGAAAAGCCCTGTTCTAGAATATCAGATACTATAATAAACACAACTTTTGAACAAGAGGTTCAGAGTGACACTGTTAATTCTGGATTAAGTTTTAAAAAGAAATAGAACCTTCTTAGATCCATATATGGGATTAGGCAAGAGTTATTATCTATGCATGATTCTGGTAATAAACCTACAAGTCTATCCTATCATATTTTACAATGCCCTAAATCTAATTCAAAACAAATTGATTGTGTTAGCCTTGTATAATTATTGCATATAGTTTGTCAATGTACATAATTATTCCTTATTAATGTTTTTGTAATTCCTTCTACCTAATTTATTTTGGCAATGCTTAAAAGAGATTGTTAATGGCATTCATGCATTCTGTACAAATTACCAGATAATTCCAGCAAAATTAGTTATTAATAGAATTATTTAAAAAGTGGTTACAAATTTTAAATATGTATCCTCATTAAATTAATTATATATATAATCAAGAGGCAATCTTCCCTATTAATATATGATACATGGTAATCTTTTCTTGTACATCTCCCTCTCTCAGATTTGGTATCAATGAAACACTAGCATCAGGAACTTACATAGCAATACTGTACTGCCATTAAAGGACCAGTTTCCTTGCTGCTGCCTTGTTCTAGGACACACACACACACACACACACACACACACACAGAAAGAGAAAAATAGAAAGATAGACAGAATGAATTCTAAATTGGAAATGCCCTGGCGATTTTCCTTCCAAGTACTAACTGATCTTGCTTAATTTTCAAGCTCAGATATATTGGTTACTTGTTGTTCCCTGAGAAAAAGCAGGGTACAATAATTAATTACTTAACAATACAAGAATGTGATTGCTACTATTAGTATTATTAGTCATGTACCAAGTAAAATAATGTTAATCTCGGGTATAGTAATAATTTCCCTACTTTTCATTTATAGAAAAAGAGGTGGTTTTATTGTATAGCTCCAGCCTTCATCTTGACTTTTTCAAGACTGTACTGCTGTATGTCTGGTCAATTCTGTGCATTGCAGATATAGAAGCAGGGCTCTGCCCTCTACAAACAGAATAACAGAATAAGATTTGAAAGGGACCTTGGAGATCTTCTAGTCCAACCTCCTACTAAAGTAGAAGACCCATTTCAGACACATGGCTGTTGAGTCGTGTGCTTATTGGATCCATTTTTTCTCTTTTTTTGAAGATGGAAACTACGTTCTTTTCCAGTCCTCTGGTAGTTCCCTGGTGCTCCATGACCTTTAAAGTGGTACCTAAATCACTTCTGCCAGCAAACGAAAGCAATATTTCTTAAAGTATGGTATTAGGACCCCAAGGGTCACCCAAGATCCTCTCAGGGCCCATCAAAATTATTTGCAGCTTATGTTGAAAAATAATACCCATCAAAGTGAGAAGTGGTAGTGGCAGTAAATGTATCAGTTTTAATTTTTAATACAGTAAATATTGATAAATACAACCCATAGAAACAAAAACTCTTTTGAGGTCCTCCATAATTTTTAAAAATGAGAAGGATAGTTCATTTCTTTTCCATTGAAGAATTTCCATAGGAACACAACCTTAGTTAGGAAAGAGTAAATGACATTCTCCTTGCAAAAAGATTATGGATTTCATTTAAGCCAAATAGCACCATTTATAGCAGAGGTCCTCAAACTACTGGGTACCAGGGACTGGTTCCATGGAGAGGTTTTTCCGCAGACCCAGAGGGAGAGTGGTTTTGCATGCTGCCTGCATCCTGTGGATGGGGCTTTCCTTGTTTGTGTGGACCAGTTGCTGGCATGCAGCGGCCCAGTACTGGTCCACAGACTGGGAGTTGGGGACCCCTGATTTACAGCACCAACAGAAGAATGACCATAGAGTTTTAATTCTATAAAAGTGTTTGAGCAAAAATTTAGCATTTTTCTACAACCTTTTAAAAAACCTTGTTTTTAAAAAAGACTAAGACTGTTTTTTTCATAAGACTGCAGTCACACAGCCACAAACAGATAAATGGTTAGGAAGGAAGGCAATGTTGGAGGCTTATTGGGAAGATGGCAATAATGATTCATTCTGTTGCTGGGTCACTAGTACAGACTGCACCATAATTTGGGGCCAGGCCTAAAATAAGCAGTATTTTGAATTTTGGAAGAAGTCTTCTTTTCTTAAGCCAATTCCTAACTTGACAAAGCATGTTAAAGTAGGCTTCTAAGAAGGTATGCAATTATTGGTATTAATACATTTGAAAGAGAGTTTTCTGAAAAGTAAATAAGCTTTTCACATTGTAAATCCCTAGTAATTCCTAAAAAGAGTTCTTCAGTTATTAGAAATTAGAGAACCACTGAATTCTAAAAGAAACATACAGAAAACTTTACTGATGTGCTACAAAAGAAAAAACAAAACAAAACAAAATGGGAATATGGGTAAAAAAGATGTCATATCTCAATGAGTTTGTTAATAAGGAAGTTTTTATTTGCACCAGAAACTTTAACAGAGCTTGGCAGTTTGCCAGTCTTGAGTGAATTCTACTGTAATGAAGCTTTTGGCAGGGTATATAAAGAGATAAAGCACTCACAAAAGTAATCAAACATTGCACTAAGACTTTATTACTGAAAGTGGAAAGTATGTAAGAATGTACAAGAAAATGGATGAGGATAGTTTATTTTCATGCTTTATCTTTTTTAAAAAGTCAAAATTATTTTGTTTTTTCATCACTAAAACCAATCACAGCACAGGACACAATTCATATTGTAGTTCATTGGATACTTGTTTCCCCTCTCCCCCAACAAATAACTTGATTTTACATCAAAAATAGTATTTTGCCTACATCTGACCCTAAATTTTGACAGAGTACATAGAATTATTTAAGTCAAACATGAGTCTCTTACAACAACTGTAGTATCTGGTGAGATCTTAAAATAAGATTTTTACTGCATCTTGCAGGGCTATTTGGCCAAGTTAATGAAGTCTTAGAAAGAAAGGAAAATAGAAGTTGGGTCCTACATACTGAAATGTTCTCAGTTTTAGGATGGAAGGACCTGGAAAACAGGCCTAAATATGGCATTTGCTCAATAGTTCCTCAACATCAATC
This sequence comes from Protobothrops mucrosquamatus, assembly GCF_001527695.2. Taxonomy (NCBI): domain Eukaryota; kingdom Metazoa; phylum Chordata; class Lepidosauria; order Squamata; family Viperidae; genus Protobothrops; species Protobothrops mucrosquamatus. Next base: position 90,466 of record NW_015387249.1, on the reverse strand, counting down.
TTATCTTAGTTAGCATTAAATTTGACCCTCATATGCACTCGCATCATATACGTAAGAAGCACCGAGGTGTTTCCGGACTGAAATGTTAGGCCAGTGACATCACTGTTGTCTGGGGGATGCACAGTTGGGGTCTCTTTTCATGTAGCCAGCAGGAGCTGGAGCAAAGGAGGTGAACTCACCCCATCCCACAGCAGCACAAGAGTCTCAAACATGACTTTGCTAATCTTCAACCCAGCGCCTAATCATACGAACCAATGGGCTCATATGCACTGAAACAATTATAACATACTCTCCAGTTAGTGTGTGCTTTGAAAAAAGAATCAGAGATAGAATAAAGGAGACAGAGAAACATGATTGTCAATCCTTTGAAAATAGTAATTGTACAAATGTGGAATTTTCCAGGTCCAAACATACCTAATTTAAATAAACAAATGTTACATCTGCATTCTGTTTTAAACTAGAATGCAAACCTTTTCCAGCATGCACCACAAATTACCCAGCTTTCAAATTTACATTTCCTTTGCTTATTATGTATTTTGTACAGAGATAACAAACAATAAAGAAATGAAGTGAAATATTTAACTTATAAGATTATATTGCTTGAATAATTTCATTTAGGCATGAAACAGAAGAAGAGTATCATGGTGTTTGCTTTGCATCAAGAGAGATACCTACAATTTTTATTTAATACTAGCTGTACCTGGCCAAGCGTTGCTGTGGCTCAGTCTGGTTAAATGGAAAAGAAGTGTGTTGCTTTTACGTCCAACAGATGGCGCTGTTTTTCAAAAAAAGCATGTTTTTACCTGTCACAGGTGTGACATCTATATAATAGTAGGTATATGTATATAAAAACACGCATGTATTCAAATGCAACATTGTGTCAAAATTTCAAAGCAATCGGTGAAGAACGTTCGGAGATTTAAGATTTTGAACAAACGAACATTTACATTTTTATTTATATAGATAATTATTGGTATCCTTTCACTTATGTAGTGATGTTACTTTGCTGCCCCCTACTGCAGAGCAGAGTGTCATTTTCCAAAAGATCCTCTGATTCTGACAAATAAGTGGGATGAAATCATAGACTGTAATTTTTGTATTAAGGCCAGTCTCAAAGTTAAATAGTAGTAATACTAAATGTTCATATCTGCCATCTCAGTAAATTTAATATACTAGTATAAAATTAGTGAATACTATTTATTACTTTCTAACGGCAGGTTTTTTTTTCTTTTTTACCAATTTTTACTTAAGAATCTAACCATTGCTTAATAATATTATATGCAGATATATGCAGAAGACTTAGTGTAATCAAAATGTTCCCCAATCGATTTCTACTGCTAAAAATAAAAATATTTGAGTGGCACATGTCTAGTCAGGTAGCAATATTATCTGCAGACAGGAGATATGACTAAGATTGACAATGGGCTCCATTACCAGTTTATTGGGAAGAAAAGATTGGAGAGCCACAGTTCGCACTTTCAACAAACAGGCCAATTAACAACAACCAGAGACATTGCAATTACTAAAAAAAGAATGGGGATATTGAAAAATTAAAAGGAGTATTACCTGCATATATCACCCTTACACTTTTTTATAAGCTGAAACATCATTTTTGATTAATTTGTAACATGGGTTTGGAGATTTTGTGTTACAGAATGAATAATTGAAGAGAAAATGATGAAGGTTAGATGTTATACAATTTATTGACTAGAGGCAATAGCCCTTACAAAAGATTTTTTTTAAAAAATAAGATACAAATTTTTGAATGGGTAAGAATGAGTAAAAGAAAAGTATGTAAATAATAACAAGCTACATGAAAATAGAGGTGATGCAAAGCTGAACATATGAACAGTATTCTCCCCATAGAGTGTAATAATCTCTGAATAGTTCTCAGATTGTGTGTTGATACAAATAAAAATATTAGCATAGCATGAAAAATCAATAAACAATTGGAAGCTTCTCTAAGCTCAAAGCATTGATCCATTGAGATTCTTGCTCCTTACAAATGATTTGCTGATCTTATCCTGTCTAATGGCACCTTCTGGATAAGTTTGTCCAATCCCTTCACTAGATATAGGGGAGCATAGGTTTCTGGGTTGTGAAAATGAGAATATGTGTATGATAATCATGAAATGTTGCAGTTGATGTCATTTTGGCTTTGATGCTTCTTTGCAGCAGACACTAAGCAGGAACTTTCTATCACTCTTACTGCAGCTGGTTTCCCCTTTATATGGTTCATAGCTACATTTCCAGACATTCTTGAGTATTCTGTGGATGGAATTATAAATTAAATAACCATTTAGAGCATGGCTCCCAAACTTTTCTACACCCTGCACCCCTAGAACGCTTCTGATATATTCTTGCACCCCTTACAAAAGTTCAAAATAACGGCAACAATTTATGCACATATACTATAATTTTGAAAACCCAAGTTTTCACAAGCCCTGGAATATCATCTCGCACCCCCAGGGGGTTCGAGCACTCCTGGTTGGGAACCTCTGAGTAGAGTAACCAGTTGGGGATCTGTAATACTGCAAATACTACAATACTGAACTATATATGTACTATATGGCTGCATGCTTTGAAACTGTTGTAGCTATACATATGCCCATGCTTCTGGTAAAGAAGATGTGAGGACATATTTGACATCTCTGACCACTCGCTATCTAGTGGAGCTCTGCAAGTGTGCAAGGTATTTTTATTTATTTATTAAATTTCTATACATCCAATTTCACCTAAGTGACTCTGGGCAGCTTACAAGATGTACACATGAAATTCTCCATGTACCCATTTTCCATTCTTTACAACTGTTTCAGACATATACAAACACTTAAACTATGTTAATGGCCTTGGACAATCAATTCTTCTGCTTGCTCAACACAGAGCATTATTTTGGTGAAAAGTCATGGTTTTTCACATGACGTAACAGGTTTCTGCATGAAGAAAGCAATAGACTGTGGAAGATGTGAAACACAGAGACGGGCATCTCCTTGAAGTACCATGGTAACACTGTAGCTGCTAGTTTCCTGGACTTAACAGATAGACGTCCAAACAGTGAAGTTCATTTGTGGTTCTCAAATGGTAAGATGGGCACACTGGGCCCTGATTTTCATCCAAACTATAGTCCACCAATATAGTTATGCATTTTCCTTCCATTAATGTATAAGTACCTCACTCCAGAAGAAACTTCTGAACTAAGAAATTCTCACCAGCATTTTTTTGGCAAAGGAATATTCCAGTTCTCAGAATATGGAGTAATAGCTATTTACTCAATATATGCAGCTATTTGTGTGATAGGATTACAAGTCAAGCAGGCTTTCTAAGAATATTACTTTATTCTTGCAGGGCACCTCATAATTATTTCAAAATTTTGAAAGACTATCCAAGTTTCTTTCTATCTCCTCTCATACTGACAAAATTAGGGTGGGGTTATTCTGAATTTCTTTCTCGTGCTAGACTAAGTATTTCACTTATCTTAAGTCTTTCGTTATTGCTTCTTTTAACAACAAGGTCATCTCTAAATTCCTTTACAGTTAGGTGTGGAGGCACAAATATATGTCCTCCAAAAGAAGGACAGATACCTGTGCTGTGATGAGAGTGCTCTGAGAATTTGCCCATGGCATTTCCCTTTAAAATTATAACATCATCAACAATTATGACCCTAGGAAATCCTTGTGGGCCTGGTAAACAACTTAAAAAGAGGATCTGGGACCATTTCTTAAAAGCGTATTCCTGGTAAAGCCAAGTTTTGTATTATGCCGTATGCAGATTCCAGGTGAGGTCAGAGGGGCATCTCTCCATCTAAAAATAGATGGCAGCAACATTACATCTATCCAGAACAGCCACACCCAGCACATCAGATGGAAGTGGATATAAGGATAAAGATTACAGTGTGGCAAACTGGTGTATCAGTGATCCACAGTCTCCGTACATTCTCCCTGCTTTAGTCACCTTGCATTTATGTTTCAGAGCTTATATTTTAAGGTTCTTTCCATACAACAAAATAAAAAAATAGGATCCAATTGTTTTAGATTTTTGCATTCTAGTAAACCCTCCTTTTTATCATAGCATAGGTATCTAGTTTTATGTGCATATTTGCAAGTAGTACTGAGCAATGCATCTTTTCAAACTTATGTGGATAATTATAAAATCAGTAAGATTTATTTTAATTGATCAATATTCATCATTTAACACTAGTTTCCACAGAAAATGGAGAATTTATTACAGTGTGATTTGCTTAAAATCACTGTAGCAAAATATAATCTGCAAATAATACCAGATTATATCAAAATATTCAAAACAATAAAAGCCTCTGAGAATTTATTCGCAAAGTACAGACACTAAACCTACTTTTAAAATCTGTGGCAGAAGAGAGAGATCTCATAAGCGTTTTAGGGAACAGCGGGAGAAATGGTCCTTAGTTGTAAAGTAGTTCTTACTAGGACTGAAAAAATTATGACCGTGGCCTGAAATTTTGTGCTCCAGAGGTGTTTACCCTAACTTTAGAAGAAAGCCTGTAATTTAATCTTCCAATTGGAACGATCCGGTTGCACCTTTGACAGCTACATGGTACAGGGCGCTACAGAAACAAGGCTTTCGCAATGCTAGTAGCATTGCAGAGGTTTAAGTACGTGCAATGCTTGTTTCAAATGTTTCAGTGCCTTCCTGATTTGGAATAATTAAAGACCCAGGAACGGGCAACCAGGCAGTTGGCAGTAGCATTTTTTTCCACGAGACATCCTCCATTCTAAAGGTGGTGCTTTTCTCACACAACCTACCTCTTTGTTTCAGTTTCCCGGCAATAAGGGATAGCCTTTTGTAGCTTTCCTTCTACTTCCTCTCCCGGCGGCTACCGGCACTGTTACAAATCAAATGCCGAATCGCTGATTACCGTGGAGATCGATGTGATCGCCCTCTTCGCTCTCTTACTTCTTCTACACGTAGAGTCTTCGGCGCCTCAGTGCAAAAGGAATATCTGGAGAAATGCATGACTGGGAACGCGAGCCGACGACATCAGGTTTTCTTCACAGCGAAATATCCCCCCCCCTTTGCTTATTAATTCTTTCGTGTTTTCTGTAAAGGGCAAGAGATAGATTATAGTTTCAAGAGACGCGACAGCGACGACGACGATTTTTGCAACCAGTACAATTATTTGCCATTAAGTCCCTCCCTGGGACTTATCCCTGAGAAAAGCGTGTAGGAGCGTGGATCTTAACCCTAGTTAGTATTTTTTTTTCTAACGTCTTAATGTTTCATTTGATATCCGTCTCTCCTCCTTCACAATCTATCGGGCATAAAGTGAAAGCCTAGACCAGGGGTAGGCAACCTCGGCTCTTTTATGACTCATGGACTTCAACTCCCAGAATTCCTGAGCCAGCATAGCTGACTCAGGAATTCTGGGAGTTGAAGTCCATGAGTCATAAAAGAGCCGAGGTTGCCTACCCCTGGCATAGACCTAGATCTCTTCCTGCTCTTAATTAAGAGAGGCCTCGAGGGATCTTGTCGGATCTTAATTTCTACAGCGAGGTCCTAAGCTTCAGACCTACACGTTAGGTTGCATGTTCACTTTCTCAGTTCTGATCTCAGTAGAAACAGGAGAAGAGGGCTTTTAAGTTTATCTTATGAACTTGGGCAGGAATTTAATCCTTCTGCCCACTTTTTTCAAATATACCACAACTCAGACCAAATATACCCTCCAATACATCTCTAAAGTGTTTTGATAAAGAGGACTGTGGTTGCCAGTGAGGGGTGTTGTGGCTTCAAGGAAGAGATATATTGATCTGTTTTGTAAATAATAATTCAGATCTCCCCAATTGCATCTAAGGAGGATTCAAATGAACAAGTTTATCACTTGTCAAAGAAATTCAGGGGCAGTATAAGAAACAAAAATCTGGAATTACCAAAGTTCACAAGCAGGGTGTAAATTTCAACATCAAAGAAAGAAACCAAAGAATGTTAAATGTTTGCATTAGCACTTCATGAGGGGGCTGCAGTTTAAGCTCCTTGTGTTATTGTTTTCTATTGCTGAAAGAAAAATCTTCATTAGGGTCCAGTCCAAGCCGGGAATAAACAAAATGGAGACTGCTTTAGAAAGAAGGTTGTAATTTATTGAAGAGCAGAGCCAGACAGAAATAATGCCTCTGGGAAAGCTGACTACAGGGAGCTTTTGTGTTTGGAGTTGTTCCTGTGGCATGGACTTTGACCTGAGGTTCAGTGTGTCTTTCTGGTATTCTGATGGTGGTCTGTTAATCCTATAATGTCCTAAAGGTCGTATCCTGCTTCCCTGAGGCTGTGGCTGATGGCTATGTCCTGTGTTGGATTTTTTGGGTGTGGGGTTGTTAGTTCTAGGGGTCTTTGTCTTTCTAATCCCATCAGTCCAAGCTTCCTGGTTCTGCTCTTTCTGAAAGGATGATCAAATCTGCATTTCTAAAAGCGGGCCTGCTTGGTTTCTGCTTGTGGGAGGGAGACTTGGGGCTGTCTTTGCCTAAGATGTTTCATTATTCCTTTCGGGAAATATAATATTCTATCTTTTTTAATACCTCTCCCAAATATTTCCTTCTCTAGGAAGGTGGGTGGGTGCTGACTTCCAACACTATCTTAATTGTCTCCTTTTATTAGCCTCATGGAGGTAGAAATGGAGGGGTAGCAAATAACCTAAAAATCCTAAATGAAAAAAACAAAACAAATCCCAGATGCTAAGAAAGGCAGCCTAATCTGAATGCATTTGTCCTGTATCTTAATTGATTTATTCTGTATCTTTATTTTTTACTTGAAAAGAGCACTGTAACATTTTTACATGTGTATTATTTTTCAACTCTAGCTAGCTGAACATATCAGTACAACATGAAACTAGAACAGGTCAGATCTAAGTTCAAATCTCAAGTCAATATTGATAACCTTGATTAAGTGTCTATCAATCTAACCCACCTCCCAAAGGTTTCAAGAAGATAAAAGGATTAGGTAGCCTACTTGGAGGAAAAGATGGGTAATACTGATGGCATCTTTGTTTTAAAAACAATTTGATTAGAATGTATAATTTAGATAAGAATGATAATTTAGAGGAAAGTTTAAATGTTATTTCCTTCAGGGCCATTGCCCAAATAAACAAATGAGATCCTATGCTTATTTATTTTTTGGGGGAAGAAAGTTTTCCTCTTCCATCTTTTTCCTCTCCGCTATAACGCACACTTAGGCAGTCTGGACTGAGAGAAAGTGACCCAAGGAGCTTCTGTGAATGAGGAAAAACTAAAATCTGTGTCTCCCTGGCCTTATTCAATAATTATATTGAGAACCTATGCTGTTGATAATAGTTGGTCAATAGTCACAGGACAGTTACTAAAGCAAGGACCTTGGTTCTATTTTGCTCCATGAAATTTCTGTATCTGGAGCTAATTTAATTTAATTTAATTAATTTAATTTAAAAGAAACCTCTGAACATAGGCCTTCTTCTGCATTTGGCAGACTCCTGTTTATTATTTTGTATATTTTATTTAATTGTGACCACTGTGTTAAAATACAATTAAAGTACAGATGTGACAGATAACTTATCTGTGTTTGCTATTCAAGTGACATACACAAAAATACATTTGTATGAGTACACTTATATACACAAAGCATTTTGAATGTTTTTCAGAGGTATAAAAAACAAGAACAATTATAATTATTTATTGACACCCTCCCTAAATGAATGTTACAAATTAGAAGTAGAATTATCAAAACAATCAAGTTTGGCCTTCATTTATTTTTAAAACTGACAGCCATGTTGTTTTGTTATTTGTTATACACACCTTCAAGACTGGAGAAAGATTTTTTTTCATGAACAACAAAATTATGTAATAGAGCATTTGCTATTTATGGGATATCATTTAACTTATTCCATTCTGAACTGTGATTACCAGATTAATGTCAGACAGAGCCAAAACATGGCATGTAAGTTGGGCCCTAGGATGATTAACTAAGAGAGAAAGCCTAGTGTGATCTATAGGTCATAAGTAGTTGAGATAGAAGAGAAAACAGACACTAGGCAGCCCTGAGATTATGAGTCAGGGATTCAGACCAGGTCTTGAGACGGTTGTATGGGAGGAGTTTGACTCTGTTGCTCCCGAGGACGTGGACAGGGTCTTGGGGAGGCTGAATGCAACCACATGTTTATTAGATCCGTGTCCCTCCTGGCTGGTACTGGCAGCTCGGGAGGGTACACGAGCCTGGTTCCAGGGAATTATCAACGCTTCTTTGCAGGAGGGTGTCTTCCC
>NW_015387249.1:79842-81236 GCF_001527695.2 Protobothrops mucrosquamatus | reverse complement strand
TTATTCCGGATCTCCCCTCCTTCCGCCGGGCCCTCAAGACATGGCTTTTCCATCAAGCGGGATTGGCCTAGGGGGGGATTTTATAGGGATTTTAAAGGGATTTTATAATATTAAACTTAATACAGGTTATTTAATATATATTTTAATTTGGCTTTTAGAGATATTTATTGTATTGTACTGTTTTTATTTACCTGTAAGCTGCCCTGAGTCCCTCGGGAGAAGGGCGGGGTATAAATGGGATTAAATAAATAAATAAATAAATAAAAATGAGTCAATAGGGTGAGTAGTTGTAAATTTTATTTCCAGCAGTCTGCCTATTGAGCTGAGTATCTCCTCTTATTTTGGGTATCTAAAATACACCTTATACAGTAAGCCCTGTTCTGCCCATAGTTGCCAGCCGTGCAGTCTTGTACTCTTTGTTTAATGTTCTGTCTCATACAATGGTACTGCCATCATTTCAAGACTAGGTTTTGTAATGAACTGGATTTATTCAACAAAAAAGAGAAAACCTGACTCGTACTCTGTGCCAGGATCCAGGTCTCCAGGGGCTATATGGTCCTTGACCCTAGCTTCTTAATTTTGGTCATTCCTTCAGTTTTTTGAGTCTGAAGGAAACATCACATTGGGTCATATTTGTTTACAGATTTCCAAATTTCATAAATCTTGCTTTTTAAAGGGACATGTGTGTGTTATTTCTTGTATTTTTGTGATAAATAAAATACGAATAGATGATATATTATATACACCCCTGCTTGTATCATACTACAAAATGTCCTTGAATGTGCCCTCATTATTGAAGAGAGTGCTTCATTTCAGCATAATAATTCTGACATAGAGTGTTTATCATTGTATAATTATTTAACTACTGTACAGAATCCAGGAAACTCACTTAGAAACAATAGGCAGATAAACAATTATGGAATTATGTGAGTATAGATTTATGTGAGTATAGATTTTTCCTATTCATATTCGGGTTCATCTCTGTTGCTTTCAGAATTCATTTGCTTTAATAAATCCATCCCAGTGCCATCCCATGAATGCCTACTCAGAACTCATTATTCCCTGAAGATATGCATAGGATTATAGGTTAAATAATACTGCTTGCACAGACCTCATTAATGTACTGGTTAATTGTATTTTTATACATTTAGTTTAAATAGTTAATTTATTTATTTATTTATTTATTTATTTATTTATTTGATTTATATACCGCCCTTCTCCCGAAGGACTCAGGGCGGTGCACAGCATATTAAAAACAAGTAACAATAAAATACCAAAATAAAATTAATAAATACCAAAATAAAAACCCCTCTAAGACCAGATTAAAAGCCAAATATTAGTAGCTGTGTCGTAATTAAAATTATATTAAAATCATCCCTAACTAAAATCCTCCC
>NW_015387249.1:64110-76550 GCF_001527695.2 Protobothrops mucrosquamatus | reverse complement strand
CGGCAAACGGCCGCGCCGGCCGACAAACGGCCGACAAACGGCTGAGCAGGCCAGCAAACGGCCAAACGGGCCGACAAACGGCTGCCCGGCCGACTCCATGATTCCTCCGTCCCCTCACACTCCCGGGGGAACTCACCGGGGAGGTCAGCCAGGGGACTGGTCCTCAGGTGGGTCTTCTGAATCTTCCGAGTCTTCGGGGGTCTCGGGGGTCTCCAAAACCCCCCCCTCTGTCCATTTTCAGCTCCACTACCACGGAGCTAAGAAACAGGGGTCCGCCATCTTCCAGACATGCGCATTGCAGACATGGCATTGCAGTTTGGTCTTTTGCCCAATGGTTATTTTCTAAATATAGAGGGGAGCTTTGGATTTACTTCTAAATATGTGAGACTTGAGGGGGATGGTTCAAGGGGGATGCTTCTTGTGCTCAGATATATTTTTCTCTTTACTGGTGATTTAGCTAATTTAAGTATATGGTTTGGGACTGAATAATGCTGTAAGTTAAGCTGTGTTTTTCCTAGAATTAAACAATAATTAAATTATTAAATTAAACAAACTGTACCCTTGGTGACTATTATAATAGGATAATTACATGTTATTTCTTGCTGTTAAAAAATTCCTTCTTTTAAGAGTGAACATATTCTCTCATGGAAAGGCAGGAATGGAATAGGTACTTACTAATAATAGTTTATTACATTAATTTTTATCTCCAGTTCTTAGGTATCATATCCCTTGCCCAAAAAAATGCATCAGATAAATGCATAAAATAAAACTCAGTAAACTATAATAACGAGTCAGAGATAAAAGAGCAACAGGAGGAAAAATAGAAAAAAGGTACTGCTTAAAATTAATTAAATAAAAGAGGAAAATTATGTAGCCTCATCTTAAGAGAGCTTACTAGGAAGGAAGTTCATGGATGTTTCCTAAGGCCTATGTCTAAAATAAATGGACATCAGCTTGAAGTTGCTGTGTTGTAATGCTGCACAGTAATGCTTTATTTGCTAAGGCTTTAGCTCTGTAGATTTGAGTAGAATGGTCTCTCTAGTAAACAAGCTAGAAATAGAATAAAATAGAGCTAGAAGGGACCTTGGAGGTCCTCTAGTCCAGGGCTTTTCAGCCTTTTCACCCATTGTAGCACTTTTAGGATATGGCAATATCTGAGTACCACCAGTCGCCTAGCAAGGCATCAAAAACTTGATGATAAAAAAAGGAAAGGAAGAAAGTGATAAAGTACAGGTAGTCCTCAACTTACAACAGTTTGCTTAGTGACTGTTCGAAGTTACAATGGCACTGAAAAAGTACCCCCCAAGCCACAGCCGAGCAAGACACCTGCCTGCCCGCCCTCTTCGTCCTTTCCGGGGTTTCCATTGTTGTGAGCATTTCTGTTGAGGATTGGCAACTGGGGTGGGGGGTATTTGGTTTTTATTCTCCCCATCTGCTGGGTGGTTGCAGCAGGTTTTGGTCACTTCACATGACCCTGGGACACTGTGACCATCATAAATATGAATCAGTTGCCAAGCATCTGAATGTAAATCATAAGAGCCTGGAGATGCTGCAACATTCCAGCTGATCGGCGTTCCTTTTGGGCTCAGCAGAAGTGCCAGGATCAGCACCGAGCTCCAGCTGGAGCTTGGCGCTGATCCTGGCGCTTCCGCGGAGCCCTAACAGCCCTGCAGCTCCAGCCATCTCTCGCTCAGGCTTGTGTGGTGCTGCCACCGGTTCAGTTCATTCCCCTCCCCCGCTACCACTTTTCTAGGATGGTCGCGTACCACCTGCCAGGTGTCAATGTACCACAGGTGGTACCCGTACCACTGGTTGAAAAGCCTTGCTCTAGTCCAGCTCCCGCTCAAGCAGGAGAACCTATACTATCTCAGACAAGTCTAGCCCAGGGGTAGACAACCCAAAACAAAGAGCCACTTGGACCCGTTTCCCACCGAAAACAAAACACTGGGAGCTGCAAAACCCTTTTGATATCTAAAATGAAGATAACACTGCATATATCCTTTTTTACCTTTATTATAGGTGTGTGTATGTATGTATGTATGTATGTGTATATGTGTGTGTGTGTATAGGGTGTGTGTGTATATATATATATCATAAAGGTAAAAAAAGATATATGCAGTGTTATCTTCATTTTAGATGTCAAAAGGGTCTCTCTCTCCCTCCCTCTCCCTCCCTCCCTTTCTGCCCTTGGTCTGCTAGTCCTCTTCCCCCACTCAGTGTGTGTGTGTGTGTGTGTGTGTGTGTGTGTGTGTGTGTGTGAGAGAGAGAGAGAGAGAGAGAGAGAGAGGCACTTGTGCTTCCTCCCCCTCTTTTCCCCCCTCTCTCTCTCCCTCCCTTTCTTTCTCTCCTCTCCCCCTCTCTCTCTCTTTTTCTCTCTCTCTTTCCTCTCCCTCTCTCTCTTTCTCCAGTACAGGAGATGGAGAATCCACCAATGTGTTTTCTCTGTCTGCCTGCTCTTGAGACCAAGTAGCCAAACTTGACACACCCCTTCTTGCTAGGAGATCCAGTCTTGACTTGATCTCAAGCTCTTGAAGACGTGTCAGGTTTGGTTCTCAGGTTTTAGAGATCTTCATTTAGCAGGTCAGAGATCCATTGTTGAATTTTCCTTGCTTTAATTCTGGTATTGGTACTTCCCCTAATTAGTGACTCCATTCAAAAGAAAAATTTACCCAAACTTTTTTCCCCCAGGAACGCTGGGATCAGTGTTGCCTCAAATCGGCTGATTTGAGGCTTGTGGGGTGGGGGGGAGTGTACTTCTCCGTTTATCTCCCCAGGGCTCTGGGGGGGGAAAGGAAAATTCCTTGCCAGTTCCCCCATCGGTTTTTCCTGCGCAGCGCTCAGCACTGCAGCCACAATCACCCTCAGAGATCACCTTCATCCTCCGGAGGCCGTTTCTAACGATCCGAAAGTCACGGCCGCCATTTTGGATGGCTGCCGGCCCCAGGAGTAAAACAGAGGCTTCCTTTTTACCATCAACAACAGTCTCTGTGGGCAAAAAGAGTTAATTCCTCCATTCTGGCAATTGAAGCAAGGGCACCAGGCATCAGTGTTCCCTTGCCGATCCCAAAAAGACTCAATTAATTCACCGTGGCCGCCATTTTGGATGTGCCACGTGGCCAGCCCCGCAATCGATCATCAGCCGGATTGCTGGCTGAAGGCCTCACGGTGCTACAGGGCCTTCCCCCAGGACTTTAGGCACTTCACACGGCCTTGCCATCCCAGGGATTTTTGGAGGAGCCCGCTGCGCCCGCCATCTTGGGGGCATCGTTAGGCCTTCATTAAGCCAACATATCAGGCCGTCTATTCTGACTGCAGGCTACAAGCCTTTACACAAGGTTTTTTTTCCTATATTCTAGTTAATTCTCAGCACTTCTGAGAAACTATTTTAGCCCTGCCCAGCGACTCTCATCTAGGCCTCATCAATTGCACCATTAATTACAGCCAATAACTCACAGACTAGGCCCAAATTCTCAGGCCACCATCTTGATCGGAGCCGCTATTTGAATTCACATTGTCTCTGCCAGGCCTCCTTTCAGGCCCTCTGTGCCCTTCATTGGGCCATCTGATGCACCTTGACTGGCCACCTAAGGCCTCCAGGTGGGGCCCATAGCGGGTCCCAACCGTGCCTTCGGTCTTATACAACAACCGTGACCTGAGCCCAGAGAGAGTTATTACCCAATCAGGTGGTCATGGGAGCAGTCCTCGTTACTTGCTCCAATTACTCTTTCCGCTCTTGTGGAAAACGAAAGGACTTTTACGAATTCCAGAGGGTTTTAGCAGAGAGATTTATTGCACAGGTTCAGAAGCAATAGAGACAAGCAATTCTGAACCCTGAGGGCAGGTTCAAACTTCAGTTTTATACTTTCCTTTTTCCAGGAACAAAGGAATACACATTGAAATACACATTGTAATATATTAGGTTTGTTTCTCACGGATATACAATGGAGGGTTTGCTACATACATTGTATCCATGTGCAATGCGCATTAGGTTAGTCACATATTACTGACACAGAACTTTCCTAGTGATTATGCATTATTCCTGACACATCATTATTCTAGTAATTATGCAGACAAATCATTATTTTAGTAATTGTTCATTATTCCACATTATTCCCCCCTTTGGAAGTTTTCTCGCTTAAACTTCCATCATTCGTCCTCCAATTCAGGATCTTTAGAGGGCAACATTTTATATTCCCATAAAGCTAACATTGTTTCATGTTTTGCAGTTAATTGGGCTGTACTTTCTGAGATTCTTCGAATCATTGCTATAACACAGGGGAGTAAGCAAGGAATCAAAATACATCTTAGAATTAACAAGACTGCTATAACTATGATGTTTTGTAAGCCTGGTAACTTTGGCCACCATCCTGAAAATATGTCTTCCAAATTAAATCCTTTCCAGGTTTGTACCGGAACGTGAACTAGTTGGACCATTCTGTCTGTTATGTCTTTCAGCACTTTTCCACTTTCATCTATTTCGATGCAACAGTTTGTTAGGTTGAATTTTCCACATACCTCTCCTTCTTTGGCCAACAGATAATCCAAGGCTAACCTATTTTGCATAATATATGTCTTGGATTTCACATTTTCTTTGCCCAATTCAGTTAGTCCCTGCACAGTTTCATTAGTAATTAACTCTACCACCGATTGTAACCTAATGAGCCTGTTGAGCATATAAATAGGGGTACGGTATCCATACATTCCATCCTCAGCCCAAGTAGCCGGGCCATAAACTAGGATAATGCGGCAAGGTGGCCATTCATGTTCTTGCCAAGTGATTCCTGCGCATTGGGTGTATGCACTTGGTTCCCTTCTTTGTCTTACATTGCCAATTTCATCATAGATGGGAACACGAAGAATTTGCTTAGTTTTTAATGGTAACAGGAAAAATCCTGGTCGAATTATTCCCAATACACAAGATCCACACCAGTTCTTAGGTAGTTGTCCGTATGCCATTTTTCCGCAAATCCAGTACATTCCATCCGGGGCTAGCCAAGGGAGACTAGTATTTGTGGGGTCTTTTAGATATGGCATCCCAGATACGTTAGTAAGGGCATAATGATCCATATTAGTGGTTTCGTTGGTTCCAGACCACCATTTACTGTTTTCCCAAATCCCTGTGCATAGGAGGTTACCTACTGCTACGCAAGATTCTGTTTTGTTTCTTGAGTAACATACATGTCCTACCAGGTTGGAAGTGAGAGTCCAATCGCCATCTTTCCCGCTCGTATAGGTTAAATACTATTAGACATTTCTAGTACCTTGGTATAATTTAACTCTTGTGCTTCCCATGGCCATTTTTCTCCCATATTTGTTCCACCACACACAAAAAGTATGGGCAATATCTTCAGCTAACTTAACAAAGGTATTGGTTACATATCTAGGTATTTCAGGAATATTTGGTTTCTCCATTTCTTCATAATATGACCAAAATAATGATTTTTGTTCTGATCTTTTGGTTGCAGTTATAATTTTGATTTCTACCTCTGATATTGGATTGTAGCCGTCGGCATCTATTCCTATCCCAAACATCCAATTTCGTCTTTCCCATTTATTTTGTTCCAGGAACCAACTGCCATTCTTGACTGTGAGAGTCACCAAATTACAGTTATCCCTTCCACAGGAGTCTGGTTTTGTATTATTCTTTTCAAACAAGATGTGCTCCATCTCCTTTGGGTCTTGGGTATGCCACTTAATACATGACCACCACTTACATTTGACCGTGGAGACTGCACACCTATCCAGTGGGCACAAATACTTATGGTTTGGGATATAGCTGTGGATTCGACTGATCCCTCCACAACCATATATTGCGGCCCAATAATTAGCTGCTTTACAAACATCAAAGGTAACGCTAAAACTGGAGTGTGGGTTGGATTTCCATTGAGAGATCCCTAATAGTGCCTGGTCCCTAGAGCTCCCTCTTGTTCTATGTGTTCGGATTTGTAAGGCCCAACTATCAGGATCAGACTTCGGGTTATAACACTGATCTTGGGCTCCTTTTCTACAAACTTTATATGTAGTTCTATTGTATGTACAGGAGTTAGGGGAGCTATCTTGGCACCTTTCTGGTTTCATTGTATAATAAATCAAAGTCTTAGTTATCTGGTTTCCTTGTTTTGTTATCTTGATGCAGTTTTGACAATCCTGGTTTCCCTGTGTTTTTGTTTTTTCTTTGTGTGTATTACTCAATAGTTTTCTATTAGAGCGTTTTTGCGGTATGACCTTTTGTGTAGCCATTGCACTGATTTGTGTAGGAATGTGTGTGTATATTTCCCATATTAAATAACCAACAGGCATTATGATCTGTAGAATCCTCATGTCTTCCACCGTGCGTAGAGAGACAGCTTCCGGAGTGTCTCAGCAAGGTCTGATGTTCACACCGTGTGTTGAGTACCCGTTGCCGGTAGGGTTCGACAGGGTGTATTTCTTGTAAATTTCAGCACTAAAGGTTTGTCAGTTTTATCCACCTTGCAAGTTACTGGATCGGCAGGTGCAGCTGTTTTCAGTCTACTCCAGCGGATCCAGGACTTTCCCTCCAAAGTTTTCACTGCCAATGGAGAACACATGACAACAGTATATGGTCCTTTCCATCTTGGGCTCAAGGGATCTGATTTCCAGTGTTTTACCCATACCCTATCTCCTGGTTTGAACCCATGTGTCGCCGTGACCACTGGAGGGGGTTGTTGTTCCATCATATAATGGCGCAAATTTGAAACAGCTAAATTATGAAACTGTAACTGGTGTAACAATTTCTGTTGGTCTATTCTCCCCTTATGAGCCAAGTCCGGCCAGCCCTGACTGTCAGGTTTAAATAGACAAGGGGGACGGCCAAACATGAGCTCATAAGGGCTAAGTTGCAATTTAGTGCGGGGGGCCAGTCTGATTGCATACAAAACCATAGGCAAAACGTCTGGCCAATGGAGATGAGTTTCCAAACAAAATTTAGTAATAAGGTTTTTAATTGTGCGATTAGCCGTTCCACTTTTCCAGCTGATTGAGGGTGAAAAGCACAATAAAATCTCCACTTAATTCCTAATGCCTGGGCTAAAGCCTTATTAATCTGATGTACGAACTCAGGGCCATTATCTAATGAAATTTTAGAAGGGCAACCAAATCTAGGAATAATTTCTTTAAGAAAGATTCTGGCAACTTGTATAGCTTTCTTATTTGCAGTTGGAAAGGCCTCGATCCATCCTGAATGGATCAGGATGGATCAGGATGGATCGAGGCCTTTCCAACTGCAAATTATAGCTAGCAGGGCTACATATTTCTTACTCCTAGGCATGTCAGTAAAGTCAACAATGACATAGTCCACTGGAAAATAAGTGATTGGTTGTTGACCAGGCGGTTCTACCGGTCCTTGGCGTGCATTGGTTTGAGCACAAATGGAACATTGAGAACACACTTGTGCTGTTAGCGAAGAAGCAAAGGGAAGATAGAAAAATCATTCAAGCTGCTGTAATAATGCAGTTTTTCCCAAATGATGTTGCTTATGGGCCTGAAAAATAAGGAGGCGGGCAAGCGCAAGGGATCCTGGGCAGAGTCCAACCTGGCCTCCCTCAGGGCCGAACACATCTCTGGGGTCAAGAAGCAGCAGGCACACTTTCTGAGTTGCTCTACAATAGACCCCTCGGAATGGGGACTACATCCGGATCTTTTTTCCGAGATATCCCGAAGGTTCGGCCATCCGGTCCACGACCTGTTTGCGTCGTCGAGCAATGCCCAACTCCCCAGGTACTTCTCCCATTATTACTTCCCAGGGGCGGAGGGGACGGACACCCTGCGGTCTCCATGGCCGAAAGGTCTACTTTATGCCTTCCCTCCCCTCCCGCTCATTCCGGCGACCATCCGCAAACTGCTCCAGGAGCAGGCGGAAGTGATCCTCGTGGTCCCGTACTGGCCACAGAGTCCCTGGTTTGCCGACCTAATGAATCTGTCCCGTTCTCCTCCGTGGAAGATTCTCCCCCATCGCGTATCCTTACACCAGAGGGTCCTCCAACATCCGGACCCTAAGTGGTTATAGTTAGCCGCCTGGCGCTTGAGCACAGCATCATGACACAAGAGTTGTTCTCACCATGGGCAATCACCATAATCCAGGCCTCTCGTAGGCCGGCGACCAATTGCATTTATGATTCCACCTGGAAGAATTTTTGCCATTGGTGTAGAAGGCAGAAACTGGATGTTTACAAACTAACTGTTCCTCAGATTGTAGATTACCTTCTTGACGGTCTGGACAGAGGCCTGGCCCCTGCGACCATTTGTAGGCAGGTGGCAGCCTTATCAACGTTGCTCACTTGCATGGATTCGATTCCCCTGGCTCACCATCCTAGGATACATGCATTCATCAAGGGCGCATGTAACACTAGGCCTCCCGTGGTGCACAGGTATCCCTCTTGGAAGCTGCCTCGTGTGCTTCGCGCACTCATTAAATCCCTTTGAACCCATTACTAATATACCATTGCGGGCCTTGTCTCATAAGGTTACATTCTTAATCGCCATCATGTCAGCCAGGTGTATCTCCGAGCTGGCTGCTCTCTTGGTCAGGAACGATCTTTGCATCTTCCACCAAGACCGGGTAGTCCTTCGTTTGGATCCCACCTTCGTGCCCAAGGTCAACTCACTCTTCCATCAGGCACAGGAAGTCATTTTGCCTAATTTTTGTCCCAATCCTTCTCATGACTTGGAGTGGCAGTGGCACACACTGGACATCCGCAGGGCCCTGCGGCGTTACATCAAGCGCACGGAAGCCTTTCGCAGATCTGAGGCCCTCTTTATTTCCTTCCTCCCGGCTTCCCTGGGACAGAAGGTGTCCACTGCCACTATAGGCAGGTGGATCAGGGCTTGTATCGCAGAGGCATACCAGTCTTCTTCTCTGCCAGCTCCAAGTCATATCACAGCCCATTCCACTCGCAGCGCTGTGACATCTGCGTCATGGGCTACTCAGGTGTCCATCGAAGAGATTTGCAGGGCTGCGACATAGTCTTCGCCCTCCCCTTTTGTACGCCATTAAAGGATTGACCGCTTGGCTTCCGCGGACGCCTCCTTTGGTAGGAGGGTCCTACAGCAGGTGGTTTCCGGGGACGTAGATCCGGCCTTATCTGTTTCCCACCCATTGGGACAGTGAGGCTTTGGTATATCCCATTGGTGGATTCTCCATCTCCTGTACTGGAGAAGGGGCGTTGTCTTACCTGAACACCTTTTCTCAGTACGGAGATGGAGAATCCACACTCACCCTAAGGTCAGTTAGGCCGTTATTAGGGGTTAGAGAGCCAACACCTTGTCCTTGCATCAGCCACTTTCACCCTCAAGACTGGATCTCCTAGCAAGAGGGGGCATGTCAAGTTTGGCTACTTGGTCTCAAGAGCAGGCAGACAGAGAAAATCCATTGGTGGATTCTCCATCTCCGTACTGAGAAAAGGCGTTCAGGTAAGACAATGCCCCTTCTCTCTCTTTTTCTCTTTCTCTCTTTCCTCTCTCTCTCTTTCCTCTCCCTCTCCCTCTCTTTCCTCTCCCTCTCTCTTTCTTCTCCCTCTCTTTCCTCTCCCCCCTCTCTCCTCCCTCTCTCTCTTTCCTCTCCCTCCTCTCTTTCTCCTCTCCCTCTCTCTCCCTCTCTCTTTCCCTCTCTCTTTCTCTCTTTGTCTTTCCTCTCTCTCTTTCTCTTTCTCTCCCTCTCTCCCTCTCTCTCTCCTTCTTTCTCTCCCTCTCTTTCTCTCCTCTCTCTTTCTCTCTTTGTTTTTCCTCTCTCTTTTTCCTCTCCCTCTCTCTTTCCTCTGCCTCTTTCTCTCTTTCCTCTCTTTCTATCTCTTTCCTCTCCCTCTCTCTCTTTCCTCCTCCCCTCTCTCTTTCTTTCTTTCTCTCCCTCTTTCTCTTTCTCTTTGCTCTCTCTCTCTCTCTTTGTCTCCCTCTCTTTGTCTCCCTCTCTCTTTCTCTCCCCCCTCTCCTTCTCTCCGATCTTCTACTCACCTTGGCTTCAACTGTTTTGCAACAGGCTCGCTCTCTCCTCCCCTTCCTGCTTTCTGCAGAGACGCAGCAAAGGGAGGAGCCCCACCCAATAAGGTTTTCAACTTGTCAAACAGGGTGAGGCCACTCTGTTTTTTACACACACACACACACACACACACACACACACACAGAGAGAGAGAGAGAGAGAGAGAGAGAGAGAGAGAGAGAGAGAGAGAGAGAGAGAGAGAGAGAGAGAGAGAGGAAGCACAAGTGCCTCTCTCTGTCTCTGTTTCTCTCTGCAAATGGCAGAGGAGCTGGGATCCGCCCGAGAAGGCTCAAAGAGCCGCAGGTTGCCGATCTGTGGTCTAGCCTCTTTTTAAAAATCTCCAGTGATGGAGTGCCCGCGATTTCTGGGGGCAAGCTGTTCTACTGGTTAATTGTCCTCACTGTCAGGAAG
Organism: Protobothrops mucrosquamatus; assembly: GCF_001527695.2. Lineage (NCBI taxonomy): Eukaryota > Metazoa > Chordata > Lepidosauria > Squamata > Viperidae > Protobothrops > Protobothrops mucrosquamatus. The sequence continues at coordinate 66,148 of NW_015387249.1, read as the reverse complement.
TTTCTTTTTAATTCCAGGTTGCTTCTCTCTTTGATCAGTTTCTAACCATTGTTTCTTGTCCTGTCCTCTGGTGCTTTGGTGAATAACGTGACCCCCTGTTCCTTGTGGCAGCCCTTCAAATACTGGAATACTGTTATCATGTCTCCCCTATTTCTTCTTTTCTTTAGACTAGCCAAACCCAGGTCCTGCAGCCATTCTTCATATGTTTTAGTCTCCAGGTCTTTGATCATCTTAGTTGATTTTCTCTGAATTTTTTCCAAACTCTCAACATTCTCCTTGCCTTCTGTGTGGCTTATAGGGGTGTGCTTTAGATTGTAGTCTGATAACCAAAGCCTAGCCCTGAGTGTATGTTTGATTACTTCTGCAAGTCCCTGTCTTTTAATAAAACTTTGCTTCCTAGAGAGTGAGCAAGGTGTCTGCAAAATGGAAAAAGGATGAAAACAGCACTGTGCCACTCTGATGAAAGCTTCTCCATTTTTGTACATGCATTGTGTCAACACATGCAGGTCTGGAAAGGGCAGAACTTGTATTACACCATTAGACCATTGCTTTTGGCATTTTGTTTACAACTGGTGCCTGCAGACATTTGAAGTATAGGCAATCCATATCAGTGTGTGGTTCATCTATGAGGAAGAATCACATGAGAATGAAGGTTTTTATTAAGAACTGTATGCACTCATCTCTGACTTGAAACAAAAAAGAATTTTAATAAAATACTTTTATTGCAAGGAACATACCATTACTCCCTATAATACAGATAATTTCAACTTCTACAAAGAAACCAACTTCCTTACATGCTCTTTTCTAAGTAGCATTATTTATTCATGCAACTTTCAACAAGATCCAATTAATCTGTTTAGCTTTTTGATTATATGTCTGCTCTCTGTAACTCATATAACAGCATCTGAGGATGCTTTGCTTCTTTTAGAAGAATCCTACAACTGCAAAAGAGATGCTGTACTTAGAAATTCTTTAAATTCTGATGAGGTCCAATGTCAGATAATCTATATTCTACTAAAACTCTTGTGCCTGATTGTTTGTAACCTTCAATTAGGCAAAATGAATCATAGGGCAATAATTTTTGAATCAGCATATCTCAAATGGACTATGAGTCCTAAATCTGGGACCCATAACTCCTGTGGGATTCAAATTTGACAAAGTTGTGGCTACTTTAGCATCACTGCATATTCTGGCTGCACATTTCCTGGAAACCTGTAGTTGTTTGCACAAGGGAAGAGAGGAAGGGTATATCCCCATCCTCTTTCCTGCCTTCCGCTGGCCTCTATTTCGAGTTGGCTGGTGGTAAGGCCTTACGACCTTATGATGAGGGAGGGTTGGCTGGGGACTACTAGACGTCAATGGGCAAACCCTCTTCTGGAATGGGGACTGGGGCTGCAGTTTTCTGTATAGTCCATTATAGTCCATTACTCTTTTATTTCCCCTCTCTCCAACAAATAGGGCAGGCTGTGAGTTAGCCAAGAGGAGGAGGAGGAGGAGGAGGAGGAGGAGTGACTTCTGATGCTCCCTGCCAGCTTCCCATACAGAGTCACTGAGGAAGTTGGCAGGTAGTCACAAGTCGCTAGTGCTCTCATTGCTTTTGTGTGCTCCCGTAATCATTCTGTTTCTCTATTTAGAAAAGAAATGTCTGTGAAAGAATGGCCCATTTAGGAGGAGGAGGATTACCTGATTGGGAATACTTTTTGAGATCCAGTTTACCACCATCATGATCTTCTGTATCTCTTTCTTTTTTTTTCTTTTTTTTTCCAAAAAAGTTTTATTGTTTTACAATAAAAAACAATTAAACATAAGTAAACACAATAGGAATTATAAGCCCCCCACCCCCGACTTCCCAAACCAAATCCCAGGATAATATTCATATAAAAGTAAACATATACTAATATCTCTAACTCCGCAATATATCTTAATACACAAGAAAATAAAAAAAGTAAACAAAATCATAATAAAGAAAAGTCTAAAAAAACCTAAATTCTATTCTACCACATTATACTTCCACAATTAAAATACAAAAAATCTAGAA
>NW_015387249.1:46301-63992 GCF_001527695.2 Protobothrops mucrosquamatus | reverse complement strand
ATATTTTGAGCCCATTTAATCATACAATCTTTAACTAAATCAGTTTCTGAGTCCAACTCCAGTAAAACATTATATATCCTTTTAATGTGTCCTTTGGCACCATCTCTTACTTGCTTCAAAAAATTTCCGTCTTCCATAGCAAAAATAGTCTTTTTATCAATTCGCCATCTGTCTTGAATTTGTCTATACAAAAGCCAAGTTCTGTATCTCTTTCTTGATATATCTCCATTTGGGTTTACTTCAGTCTGATCTGATTTAATACAATCTTTCATTATTATTTCTCCTAGATTCTATGCAGTATTTCATGAACTTTAACATGAACATTTTATTATTTTCAATTTAATATTTAAGGATATGACTTTTCTCAGTACCAGCATATATTAGTGATCATATTCTTCTATTGTGGTGCCTCCGACATTCCTGATTTCTGAATCATTTCCAGAAATGTTGAATAATAAACACTTATCCATCCAAATTGGAAATATCTTTGTATCTGCCCATTCTTTCAGTCATGTCAGAATGTGATAATGCTATCTTTGAATTTACCTGATCAGTTCTTGAGGGTCCAGGTAGATTTCTAGAATTCAGTCTTTCTTATAAAGTCTAACCATGAAATAAATTATTGCAACTGGTTCTTTGTTTGGCATAGAATTCTTCTTATTTTCATTTTGTCCACTTGTATTACTGGTTGATTTCTTACAGCATGTATATTGGTTGTATATCTTGATGAAAACTAATGTGATATGTTATTGGAAGACAATAAATACAATGAAATACTGGTATATATCTGGTTAATTATTTTGATATTTTTTTTCTGAGATTGCTGTTTGCTGAAAAAACCCACATGATTAACTTTGTTTTTATTTTTTTCTAGGCCAAGAATGCATATTCATGGATTTGATATTCCTAATGTTTTTATATAGCACAGAGCGCCTTTCCATTTCCAAATGAATTCATTGTTATCTATTATGGGTCTAGGATCCTTTAATAAGTATATGACTTTATAAGACGATTACTAGATAGAGGCCTATTTAAGGTCATTATGTTCTAGAACTTTGAATTTTAGATTAACTTATGCACCAGTGACCTTGTAAGCAATGGAGATTCCATTACTATTCATTGTTTTAACACAGTTTTCTGTATCCATGTTGATTAAGTTTATATAGAAATCATCCTCTTCAGATTCATACATCTTTTGCATTTTGAGGTCTATTTCTTTTTTGTGAATTTTTTTTCTACAGTTTAAGACATGTGGTTCTACATTCCACACTTACAACATTACTTCCCATATATAGATCATATGAAGATCATTGCTTAGGCCTGCTTAATATCAGACTTGCTTCAATGCAGTGGACTTTTAACTTTGATTACAAGCTACTTTGCTAAAGCCAAACTAGAGTCTCAAACATTCTAATTGTAGGTCTCATTTCTTTCTATAAGGAAGGAATCAGAGTATTATCATTGCTATGCCCTGTTAGTTAGTGAATAACTTTTGCTGCTTGGCTAATACTAATAGCATTTTCTAAGGAAAAGTTTATTTCAAGAAAATGTTCTTACAGTTTCTTATGACCCCAACAATTTGGACTTTGATCAAAGATTGAATCAATGTACCAAAGAAAAGGACTTATTCTTTCATTTTAGTTCTACTGTAAATACTTAGCTTTTTCAAGATTCATTTTGTAATAATTTGAAAACAAATATTTCAAACATTGCATTTTTTGCAGTATACTCAGATTTATGCAGTATCCTCTTCTTATGGCAGCCAGCTGTTCTCAGTTACAAATTGTCCTTGGTTAGCAATGACAGTTGGGCCTGGAATTGCCTTTAATAAGCAATGCAGTCAATGCAGTCATAAAGCAGGATGTCACATGCATGTGCTTCTCAGCGATGGCATTCTGTAGTCCTGGTTCCTTTGTTAAGCAAGGACTGCATGGGTGGTTAAGTGAGAACCTCACCTGACTGCAATTTCTGACTGACTGCCAGCTTTACCCTTAACCATCTTGTGGGAATCTGGGAGGATTCATCAGAAATTGTGATCACGTCACCATGGCTTTTTACAACATTGTAATCATAGGCTGGATGTTGAGCTCCTGGATAATGATTACATAACTGTAGGAATGCTTGATATCTGGGACTCTAATGATAGGTTATGTCCCCACATTCAGTGCTGTTGCAAGTTTGAATGGTTGTTGAACAAGTGGTAGTTAATCTTTGTTGAAAGTTTCCCCATAGGTTTTCTATATTGCTAGTACATTGTGATCAGTCAGTTATGATACTATCACAACGCATCCTTCAGAGTGTGATTGCTACTTATTCAAAAGTACATACCCAGAAGAAGGAGCAAGACCGAGAGACCAGAGACAGATAAGATTGACTAGAAGACTGAGACCTAGATATAATTGAAAGAGATGGAGGAGACTGGGATTTTATCAATAAATATAAATGGACTAAATTCTCCTTTAAAAAGGAGAAATTGTTTTTACAAGACTACAAAAACTAAAAATGGATATAATTTGCCTCCAAGAAACACACATTAAGAGACAACATTTCAAAATTTTAGAATAACCGAAAATTGGCAAATTTTATTTCACACTTGCATCTCAAAAGAAAAGAGGAATAGCCCTTTATGTTAAAGAAAAGATGAACCCCAAACAAATTTATGCAGATGAAGAAGGGAGAATACTAATGGTGGAAATTATGGTGGATCAAAAACAGATATTGTTGGTAGCAATATATGCACCTAATGATAAACAAGAGCAATTTTATCAAAAACTACACAAGAAAATACTGGACCTAAATTACCAAAATCTTTGTATAATGCGACCTTGGATTATAAAAGCCATAAGCAAGGGAGAAAAGGAGGAAATATACTACCTAAAGCATTCTCAAAAATTATAGAAGAATTGTGTATCCAAGACATATGGAGAGAAACACCCAGAAAAACTACAATATACATTTTATTCTAATAGACATAAATCATGGTCTAGAATTGCTATGATATGGACATCTTCGGACTTGAAAATGATAATACAAGATGTGGAGATAGAAAATAATGTTTGGGCAGACCACAACCCAATAAAAATGACTTGGAAAGGAATTAAGAAAAAACTAAGATGGTCTCTGAATAAATCTATACTGAAAGAAAAAGAATTCCTACAACTAGCGACAAAGGAAATGGATTTTTTTTTAAAAAATAAACAAGAAAGAAGAAACATTGCTTCAAAATGTATGGGACACGGCCAAAGCATACTTCAGCGGGTTGACTGTAACTTATGCTTCCAAAAAGAATAAAGAAAATAAATGATTACAGTTAAAGCTGAGAGAAGAACTTAAAAAATTGGAACTAGAGTTACAAACAGATCCACAAAAGAAAGTGCTTAAGAAACAAATGGAGATAATAAAGCATAAATTAAACCTGGCTGAGACGGAAGTAATGGCTCATACAGATTAAATGGACTAAACAGAATTTCTTTGAAAATGCTAATAAGCCGGGGAGATGGTTAGCATATAGATTGAAGAAAGAAAAAGAAAAAAGAATGATAAATAAGCTACAAGATTCAAAAGGAGAATTACAGTTCCAAAATGATGCAATGAAAAAAATGATTAAAGACTACTATGAGATACTTATAAGGCAGAGGAAGTTCCTAAAGAAAAAATACAGTCATACTTAAAAAAAGCAGATTTGCCAAACATTCTGGAGAATATTCGAAATATACTAAATGGAAAAATATCAATGATGGAGATTATAGAAGCCATAAAAAGGCAAAAAAAGATAAGACTCCGGGCCCAACTTTGGAAGAACTGTGTAATGAAATTCTTTTGGAGACTAAAATATCAAAATCATGGACTGAAGCTAATATTACTTTAATACCTAAAGAAGGTACTGACCTCACACAAATAAAAAACAATAGACCAATATTAAATGTGGATTATAAAATTTTTGCTCCGATAATGGCAGAAAGAATTAAGAAATTTTTGACTGAATTTATACACACAGACCAAAATGGCTTTCTACCTAAAAGACAGATAAAAAATAACTTAAGAATGATTTTCGATGTTTTAGAGTACTATGAAAACCACCCAGGGAAACAGATGGCATTAATATTCCTTGATGTGCAAAAAGCGTTTGATAATCTAAACTGGCAATTTATGTTCTAGCAGTTGGTGGAAATGGACTTTGGGAAAAATTTCATAAATACAATTCAAACAATTTACTATAAACAAACTACGAGAATAATTTTAAATGGAGACTATACAGAAAGTCTTGATATCAAAAAAGGTACAAGACAGGAATGTCTATCATCCCCATTGTTATTTATACTAACATTGGAAGTATTGACTAGAAATATTAGATAAGATACAGAAATTAAAGGATTGGAGATAAAAGATCAAAAATATAAATTACAAGCCTTTGCAGATGACTTGGTTTTTCTTTTGGAAGGAGCCACTTGAAACAGCTACTAAATTGTTGGAGAAAATAGAACAGTTTGGAGAAGTGGCAGGCTTGAAAATAAACAGAGAAAAGACTAAAGTATTAACAAAGAACTTAACAGATAAACAAAAAAGTCAACTTACAAAAAAGACAATCTGCAAATAAATTAAGGAATCTACTTAACAGCAACATGTGTAACATTAAAAGAAGACAACTATGAAAGATTGTTAAAACAAATAAAATCGGATTTGGAAAAGTGGGAAAATCTTCAACTTTCAATGTTAGGAGAATAGCTACAGTGAAAATGATTATCATACCCAAAATACTCTTTATTTCAAACGATTCCTGTAAAATTGGGAAAGGTCTTTTTTGATGACTTAAATGCAACAATACTGAGATTTATTTGGCAAGGGAAAAAAGCACGAATTAAAATAAAAATGGTACAATGCTGAGAAATAAAAGATTATTGTACCTAGAGGGGCATGACCTACAAATTGGTTGGCATGCCTTCCTATGGTACGGGAAGAATAAAACACACAGATATTTTCAAAACCATTTTATAAGGAATGCAGTTCTTTTAGAATGGAAAAGAATAAAGGAAAAAATCTATATTAAGCTACCTGAATGGCTTTCAACAATGGAAGCTTTTGCTTACCCAAATTTAATTAACTATGATAAAGTTGTGACGTATAAAGATATCTTGGATAACGAAGGAAAATTGAAAGATAGACAAGATTTACAATGACAAGGTATCGATTTAGCATGGTTGGTCATATTTGCAAATTCAAACGAGATACGAAAAAGATGTAAAGATGTAAAGACAACAGAATTTGATCAAATATTGTTAAAAACAGATGAAAACTTGATTAAGAAACTCTATAGATTTCTGCTAAATTTAAAGATGGAAGAAGAACAAGTAAAAGAAACAATGATAGCATGGGCAATAAACTTTGGATATTCTATAGATTTGGAAGACTGGCAAAAATTATGGGATAAAAATATTAAATTGACTAAAGCAGTCTCATGTAAAAAAAACTTGTATAAAATGTTTTATAGATGGCATATGACACCAGTAAGATTAGCGAAAATGTTTAAAAATACTTCGAATAATTGTTAGAAATGTAAACAAAGGCCAGGTACTTACTATCATATCTGATGGACATGCCCTAAAGCAAAAAGGTCTTGGGTTAAGATACATATATGGTTGGAAAAAATGATTAAAAAACAGAATTCAAACCAGAACTGTTTTTGTTAGGAATATTAGGACCTAATCGTGAGAAGGAGAATGAATATTTAATATTTAATATTGCATGTATTGACAGCAGCGAGAATTGTATTTTCCCAATATTGGGAAAAAAAAGACTTACCCACTGAAGAGGTTTTAATTAAGAAAATATTAGAATGTGCAGAAATAGATAGATTGACTTTAGAGATTAAAGAGAAAGAAGAATCAGTTTACTTTAGAACATGGGATGATTTTTACCAATGGTTAGGAAAATGAACTAGTGAGAAATGAATGTGATATGTTATTTTGAATACATACTAGCAGTGCTTTTTTATATATAAAAAAAAGGTGCCGGAACTCACACACATCATACAACCCGCCTTGCCTCCCCTACAAGGTTCCATCCAAAAAAGGTGCTCCGTTCTGGGCATTCTATGACAAAAAAAGCCCTGCATACTAGTAAGAAGAATGATATGCATTGATTAATTGATACTGTTTATGATTATTGTTTATTATATTTACTACAGTTATCCATTACTATATCAACTATTGTTAGCTGAACATTTGTACCCAGACAATAGTCTGCTTGCTAAATATTGAAAATGTTATTGGGGGATAACCCCAATGCTGATCCCAACCCTGTCCTAATCCCAATCCTGATCCCAACCTCACCTTAAACCTTAATCCCTATCCCGACCCTATTTTATCCCTAACCCTATAAAGCTCAATAAAATCTTTTTTAAAAAAGAGATTGTGAGTTCTAGTTCTGCCTTATACTGGGAGGCTTTGGGCCAGTTATTCTCTCTCAGCCCAACTCACCTTGTTGTGGGAAAATAACTGAGAGGAGAAAGATTAGATATGTCACTGTCTTGTGTTATGTATAAAAATAATAAAGGTGGAATAAAAGAAATCTTTAAAAAAGGGACAAGAGGCAGTGAGCACATAAAAGTTCATGTTAACTGAATGCCACCTGGCTGCTTCCCCACCCCCACACCTCATTTTTGCTGGATATGCACATGTTCTTATTGCTATCCTCAGTTATTTGATTCTGTTAGGCTCTTGCTTCTTGTACTGTTATCTATTCTTTCCACACTACTCAGAATCATAAAGGATGAGAAAGGTGGATCTATACATTTTTAAATAAATAAAAATAAATACATTATTCAGTTTTGACTTCAGGGAACAACTTCTATTACAATTGATATTTACCAGTTAAAAATTGAACTCAAATTCAATTGTTATATTTTTTTCTGCTTCTCTGGAACACAAGATTTACAAAGCTGTTGAATTGTGAATTGCACTATCTATCAATCCAGTTGATGTCAAACATACTTCACATTCATCTCAATCTGGAATGGGCTTTTGACTACGTGCTGTATATAACAATCTCTAGTTCTCTGTAAATCAGCTTCATGTGTATAGTATTTTGTAGCTACTTCTGAACTAATTGTTTATATAATTATTATGCTCTGGACATGATTTAAATATAGTTGAATTAGTTGCATTAATAGCTAGGTTTTATGAATTGTAACTTATAATATTTATTTTGATTTCATTTTAGTTTTAAAAGCCCACCCCTAATAAGGTGCTATGGAACAAGTGTGTACGCCATTGGAATGTCTACTTCCCGCTGGTATAGTACCTACTACTTACTTATATATTTATATATGTATATTCTGTCTTTAAGAGTTAGAACATACTGTAATGTTTTGATTGATAGTGGTATGATTTTGAAACAATGATAATGCATAACTGAATCATATTTTAGTATAGTATAGTATAGTATAGTATAGTATAGTAGAGTAGAGTAGAGTATAGTAGAGTAGAGTAGAGTAGAGTAGAGTAGAGTATAGCTAGAAAGCAGTAATACCGTGATCAGTTGAGAAGGACAAATAGGCACTAAATTAGATTTTAACTTGGAGGATCTACATTTGTCCTAATGATGTTGCAAGCAAGAATGCTATCATTGTACCAATTGCTGCACTTCTTCCAAAATCTGTGAATCAAAATATAGTCTCCCCTACTATTGCAGAGCAAAAGAGATTTGGGAAATGTGATTGGCCAAATGAGAGTAGTAACATAACAGAAATCATAATAGAAGAGACTCTAATGTAGCTTTTTCCAAACTGCTGGATGGGACCTGATGGGAACTTCTAGTCCCTAAAAATCTAAGGTTCCTCTTTCCCTAAAGACCTACATTTTAAAGTTTTGAATTCCATTATTGAATGAAAACAAAAGCAACGAGTGAGTGAAAAATATTACCCCATAAAAAAACAGAATGATGATTTAAAATAGAAGAAGAGATACCAAAGGGCATAATTAAGAATAAACCAAGAAAGACTTAAACCGAATAAGGTAACCAGTTAAAAGTAGCGTTTTTTAAACAAAATTAAAGAACAAAGATTAAATACCTCTGTGGAAAAGTTGTTTACAGCTCTGTTGTTTGAGAATTGGTAGATTACAAAAAATAAAGCTAAGAGATCTCCCATTATTTTCTTATTTGTTTGCTAATTGAGCATGCCTTGTTAAGTTATTTTTCTTCTGAATGATGAGCTTATTTGTCTAAAATCTGATTTAAAGGGAAATTTCTTGCTTTGTCCTCATCATATAAATCCAGCAGAAGTATTTTCACTTGTTCCACAACACAGCTGCTAGTTTATTAAAAGTGGTTACATATTTTGTTTATTTTGTTTTTAAATATTCCTGAATTTTTTAAATATAATTAAAAATGCTGCTAAAACTTTCTATTGTTGGAGGCCCAGGTCATCTCTTTTACTTGAGGCTCTTCACTGGATGTCCCTGCTATCACTGATTCAATGAATGGAACCTACAATAGAATCTTTTCAGCAGAGGCTCTATGGCAGGGGTCCCCAACCCCTGCTGCATGGACCAGTACTGGCCTGTGGCATGCCAGCAACCGGTCTGCACAAACAAGCAAAGCTCCTTCCGCAAGATGCAGACAGCACACAAAACCACACACCCTCTGGTCTAAGGAAAAAGCTCTCTCCACGGAACTAGTCCCTGGTGCCCAAAAGATTGGGGGTCTCTGTTCTATGGAACATTCTCTGGAGAAAGTTCTCATTCTTTGGAGAAAAATGTACAATGGCCATTAAAGCCACTGACTTCTAACAGTGGACAAAAACTGAGTTTATTTACTACTGTTTAATCCTGAGGAGTTTGATGACTTTCATCAATTTATTTTTTATTTTATTTTTATTATTTGCTGTTATTTCATTTTGAAATTTGTACTTGGCAATTACGTTGAAAGTATGAAAAGTGTAGTGCATGGAAAGGTAAAGGCAGAACGTTTTAGATTAATTTCATGACCAAGTCATGAATGTTCAGTTTAGTTTCTGCCTGCCTGTTTTTGAATAATCCCTCTCCTAATTTTGGGTACCACAATGTCTGGTAACTGATATTACTGGGATGTAATATTTCCCAATTACCTAATTTCCTGGCTTGTTAACCAAGTAATTCCAGGAGGGTGGGAGAAAAGAGAGAGGGGGTTTACTTTTCTACTACATACTTTTACTTTTTTAAATAATAATTTTATTAAAGTCATCAAAGTATAAATTACAATTGGAAATTAAAATAGTGGGAATATGGGAAAAGGGAATAATGTGGGGTAAAAGGAAAAGAAAGAAAGAACAGCATTGACTTCTGATTGTTTTTCGTGCAGGAGAATAAACTAACAACATTACAGCCTCAACTTTTTACTTTTACTACTAGCCATTTCTAAAACAACAAACTTATCTAATCAGCAAAACCAAAAATCAAAGTTTTATTTTTTTTATCTTAAGCACAACATCCAGAAGCAGTTTCCAAGTAAAAACAAACTTGGATATATTCTTTTTTTTATTAGAGTAGTTAATTTAGTCATCTCTGCTATTTCCAACATTTTTTTTTAGCATTCATCCATTGTGGGAATTAAGTATATTTCCATTTTTGTGCATAAACAATTCTTACTTCTGTCACCATATATAACAGCAAAGTTCCAGATTTTTAAAAGATTTTTTATCCAGTAAGCCTAAAATAAAAGTCTCTGATTTAATTTTTATATTCACTTTAAGAATCTTATGCACTAAAATATGAATCTTACCCCAGTATTTTTTTTATTTATCATAAGTCTACCAAAGATGGTAAAAAAGTCTTTGCATTTACATTTCCAGCATACTGTACATTTGAAATTACAATAGGAATTTTCACTCTAAAACTTAAGTTTTGTGACTAAGCATAATAAATCCATTGAAATGATTGAATTATTCAGTCCATCAAAATTAAAGCTTTTATTTAAATCTTTTAATTGCACTAATTTTTCTTCAGAATGGTTAGATTTCTTTTTTCATTAAGTTTAATTGGAGTAAAATGAGTAGATACTGTGAGCTGACCACTCTAGGGTTTCAAGTCTTCAACTGAAAAGCATTTAAAGCAATTTGTTTCATTTTCCAAGTTGTTGGCCTGTTGCTGCTATTTTATTTTGTAGAAGTGATAATACAGTTCATTTAATGCAGTAATTTACTTTCTTAAGTTTTAGGTAACTGGAATATTTACAGTATTCATTCTTCTCTTCTCCTCTCCTCTCCTCTCCTCTCCCCTCCTTCCCCTCCTTTACATATATGCAGCAGTCATAATCCAAAAAGATCTGTTCAAGAACTTAAATGAATATTAGCATATTTAATAGCTTTTGTGTCATGGATACGACAGACAGAGGCAAATAAAGCAGAACTCCGAGACTTGGAAATTCCTCAAAGAACATGTTTATTAGATACAAAATATCGGCACGTCAAAAGTGAAACCAAGTCTGAAGACCCACGTAACAATTCCCCAATACAAAGTTAAAAAATCCCACCTCTAAAGCTATGTAAGCAACAACGGAAGCAGTCGCGGGAGCAGCTGATGATCTTGGTTCCCATGGGACAAAGTTTATTTTGACTAGCAAAGCACCTGGCAATCGCCCACTTTTCAATGTGTCAACCAAAAATGAATAGGAAAAATGGCCATAGCCATGCTTATTTTCAAAGTTGACAGTTGGCTCCCCATCAGAAAAAAAGAGTCTCCTGCAGGGAAAAGAAAAAGCAGGTTAAGCATTTCCTCGAGGCTTGTGAGGGTATTTATCATAAAACCTCTTTATCAATCTATCCGCTTTCACATTTGTACATTTCATCCATGTGGCTTCTGAAAGGGGGTAACCTTTCCACTGAACAAAGTATTGTAACTTTCCCTTGTACAACATAGAATCAAGAATAAGTTTTATTTCATAATGTGTCTCCCCCTCCATCACCATTGGATCCGGTGGCTTCTTTGGGATAGGTATCAAAGAGGATTCTGACACAGGTTTCAATAGACTGCAATAAAAAACAGGGTGAACTTTCTCCAACAATTGCGGTAGTTTCAGTTCCACTGTGACAGGGTTAATGATTTTAGTGATAGGAAAAGAACCAAGGAATTTTGGCCCCAATTTTCTACTGGGTTACTTCAATCTCAAATATTTCATTTGAAAGATAAACTAATTGTCCAACCTGAAAAGTTTTATGAGGGGAGTGCAGTTTGTCAGCTTGCTGTTTGTAAACCCTGGTAGCTTTGGTCAATGCCTTCTTCACAGTCACCCAAACCCCCTGGAAGGATATCACCCGTTGGTCCAGAGTCTGGGAAGTAGGAGGCTCCTGTGGATACTCAGGCATGGGCACAAAGTCTCGAACCATTACTATTTTAAATGGGGTGAGTCCAATGCTACTGTGCACCATATTGTTGTAGGCTACCTCTGTGAAAGGCAGGAGGTCAACCCAATTGGACTGCTGGTAATTTACATAGCATCTGAGGTACTGTTCCACCATTGTGTTAGCTTTCTCAGCAGCTCCATTAGTATTCAGATGAAAATCTGATGATAGCCCCTGGGAAGAACCAATCATTTTAACAAACTCCCTCCAAAATTTTGCAGTAAAGTGGACCCTTCCGTCAGAAATAATCCAATTTGGGGCACCATGGAGTTAGTATATGTGCTTCAAAAATAGTTTGGTTAGCTTCTGGGCAGAGGGAAGTCCTGAGCAAGTGATGAAATGTGCCTGTTTGGAAAATAGATCAATCACAGTCCATATTACAGGGTTCTCCTTGCTCTCAGGTAATTCCACTATAAAATCCATGGCTATCTCCTCCCAAGGTTGAGAGGGATCTGCCACCTTCTGCAACAAACCTGGGGGTTTTCCAGGACGCCTCTTCATGGCAGCACAAATGGCACAACTCTTAACATAATGTCCTTCATTTTTGGCCACCAGAATTGCCTTTGCACCAGATGCAATGTCTTTAAAAACCCAAAGTGACCTGCTTGCTTAGCGTCATGACTCTGTTGCAATGCCTGGAGCCTGAGGCCATCTGGGAGGTATAACTTAGAACCTTCCAAACGAGCCCTCCCCTTAAGATTAATACAGATTTGTTATCTTTAAACCAGGCATCAGTCTCTAACTTCTCCTTTAATTCCTATAGCAAGAGATCATCAGGAACAGCAGGGGGTCTCTGGGTATGTGATCTGGTTGTTATTTGAGAAGCATATTGCAGTGGAGGAATAATGGAGTTAATTACTTCCTCTCAGTTGCTCTTGAACTGGGGCATTCTAGACAAGGCATCAGCCAAAAAGTTCTTACCTCCAGGAAAATATTTTAAAGTGAAATTAAAACGGTTGAAATACTGAGCCACTAAACTTGCTTGGGGGATAATTTACCGGGGGGGGGGTGTCTTGAGAGCCTCCAAATTTTTGTGACCAGTCCATACCTCAAAAGGTATTTCCCCCCTTCCAAGAAATGACACCATGTCAGCAAAGCCCAACAAACTGCAAAAGCCTTTTTCTGCCAAACAGCCCACCTCCTCTCAGTTTCAGTTAATTTCCGGGAAGTGTAAGTGCAAGGTTGTAACTCCCCTCTGTGATTTTTTTTGTAGAATGGCCCCCACGGCTACGTTGCTTGCATCAGTTTGAATAATGAATTGTTGTCCAGGGTCAGGGTGTTTAAGAACTGCTTCAGCTCAAAGATTCTCTTTAGTCTTTTGAACGCTGCCTGGCACTCTAACAACCATTTCAATGGCTGACAAGGTCGGGGGGCTTCCCCTCCTTTGTCTGTTTTGAGCAAATCAGTGATAGGCATGGTTATCTTTGCGAAAAAGGGAATAAATTGATGATAAAAGTTGGCAAACCCCAGAAAACTTTGAAGCTGCTTGTGGGTGCATGGGGATTGCCATTCTAATACTGCTTTAACTTTGGCAGGGTCCATCTCTACCCCCTCATTCAAAATCTGATACCTTACATAATCTAAGTGGGTCTGATGAAATTCACACTTTGACAGCTTTGCATATAGTTTGGCTTTCAACGGTCTCTTTAATACCTCATGGACCATTTTGATATGTTCATCCATGGTTTCAGAGTAAATAAGGATGTCATCAAGATAAACCAAAACCCCTTGTATAAATGATCATGGAGCACTTGATTTATCAATTGCATAAAGACAGCGGGGGGGGGGGGGGCTGCAGTCCAAAATGCATCACTTTAAATTGGAAACTCCCCAGTGGGCAATTGAACACTGTTTTCCACTTGTCCCCCTCCTTGATCCAGATCTGGTAATAAGCCTCTCTTAAATCCAGCTTGGTAAAGATTTTTCCTTTAGCCAGATGGGCTAACATGTCCTTCATCAGGGAGAGGGGGTACATATTTTCCATGCTGACAGCATTGAGGGATTTAAAATCCACACATAATCTAAGCATGGGAGCAGCCACGGGTGATTTGGCTGGCTGAATGAAATCACTAGCTAAGTTTTTATCAATGTACTCTCTCAGTTCTTTCATTTCTTTGGGTGTCATAGAGTACATCCTTAGTTTAGGTAGCTTGGTACCGGGCAGAATTTCAATAGCACAGTTCATAGCCTGGTGTGGGGGAAGGACGTCACATTTCTTCTTACTAAATGCTTCTGCCAAATCACGGTATTCAGTGGGAACAAGTTGAAGCCCCGGCAGCTTTTTGGCTACAGTCTTTAGGGTTTCACGGGGCTACCCTTGCATCTCACAGATGGCCAGTGTCTTTGTTTTATTGTCAATGTCAGGTGGGAGGGGTCTTGTCCCCAGTCTTAATTTCCACATTCCCTCCTCCCACCAGATGTTAGGACGCCACTTATCCAACCATGCTAGCCCCAAAATTACTGCTTCGGTCATCTTCAGAAAAACCACAAAAAGTATGATTTCCCAATGCTGACCCATTTCCAAATGCACAGGGTCAGTTAGATGCGTGGCAGGGACACCTCCGATGAGGGACCCATTGGCCTGCTCAAACCTCATGGGCAGGAGCAATAGCTTGGCTCGGATTCCTAGTTTGAGCACAGTGGGTAAGTTAATTAAGCACCAAGTGCAACCTGAGTCTATTAGGACCTTCAGACTCATGTGAGCCCCTGTTTTGGGCCCTATCAACCTGGCGGGAATGGGCTGACTCATTGTTGGATCCTCCTTGCCTTCCTCATCACTGTTGTATGGTGCCGGCATCTGCAGTGGCTCGGATTGGGGTTTGGCTTTGAGCTCGGCGGGAGGTGAGGCTTCGACACCCAGGCCTTGACGTGCCCAGTTGGTTTTCTGTCTTCCCCCTATGGGAGCTCTTTGTGGTTTCGCGGCCACAACTGGTGCACCCCTGGGTTGAGGGTGAGGATGAGGCACTCCACAGTATAGTGACCCATCTGACCTCACTGGTAGTACTTGATTGGTGCCCTGGCCGATGCTTGGGAGAGGTTGGCGGCTGCAGAGGCTTGGAGATGTCAGCCATAGAGGTGTTTTTCTTGGACGTGTGGTGGCTTGGGTTCGATAGTGCTTGACTTTTGGGGGCGGTCCAGTTCGATGTCCAGCATCACCGCCATACAGTATCACTCACGCAACAGGTTGGGAAGACCTTGAATGATGCAGGCTTGGAGCAAATCACGAACCAACCTCTGTTTGAAGTAATTGATCAGTGACTGCTCAGGCCACTGCCCCAGCCAGTTAGCAACTCTCCTGAATTCACAGACATACTCCTTTGTGGGGCGACCTCTTTGCTTCAGGCGGTGGATTTCTTTCTCAGTCAGTAGGACTCGGGATTCATCTTCAAACTGATCCCTCAGTTGCTCTGTGAATAGATTAATGTGCAGTTCAGGAGCCCCTTCATCATGGAGGTTGGTCAACCAGTCGGCCGCTTCTTCCTCTAAATTTGCCACAACAGCATTCATCATCATAGCCCCATCCAGGTAGGCAAATGAGCCCATGTTTCTCCAGTACGGGAGATGGAGAATTCACATGTGGGTTTTCATTGGATGCCTGCTCTTGAGACCAAGTAGTCAAACTTGACACGCCCCCTCTTGCTGATCCAGTCTTTAACTTGGTCTCAGCTCTTGACGACGTGTCTAGGTTGGCTCTCAGTCAATAGCAGGTTAGAAAACTTGAGTGAATTCTCCTTTCCCTTAAAAATCCCCTTCCAAACTTCCAGCTTTAATTTGGTTTTTCCCCTTTAAATTTCTTAGCACTGGGATCAGTGCTAGCATAAATTTCCACACTTGAGGGAGGTAAGGGAGTGGGGGGGGAAATTCCTTCCCGATCCTTCCATTCTTTCCCCAGGGCTCTGGGGGGGGGGAAAGCTCCCTAATACTCGCCTTTCAAAGAACGGCTGTTCTTACCCCCAGGGCACAGCGTTTGCTCCTGCAGCCTGTCGGGCTGCGTTCGGAGCATTTTCTACCTTAGGGAACTTCTCGGCCTTCTATTTTGATCGCGGGCGCCATTTTGGTTGCCGGAAAAGGCAACGAAGTTATTTATTTCCTTTTCGATTCGGCGATTGAACAGAGGATCGCAGGGGGGAAAATTCACTAAAGGCAATCGAGGGCCAGAGCCTTACTTCGGGCCGCGGTGCTATTAATTTGGCTAAACGATCTTGCAGCCGCCATTTTAGGTCCGAAATTTTGGGCGAGGAGCTGTAAGGCCTATTGTAAAATTCCACCTCTCTGCTTTAGTGAGTGTTTGCAGAACTTCACCCAGAGTGAGAATTTCGTTCTGCATTCTGAACTTGGCTCAATTGCCGATCTCCTCAAATCTATAATAAAGAAATAGATTGTTTTATGCTTGGCGGCCGCCATTTTGAATACCACGTGGCAGCTTCTTAGGCCCAAAGGACGGATACACCTTAGCTGCACTCACACTAACGTGCCCTCATTATCAGTTTCACTAATCACAATATTAATTCTGTTGGGTAGTCTCATCTTTTACTGAGCCTGATTTCTTCAAGCCATCTGATTCCTCATTGGGAATTTTTTTCCTTACTGGTGCACATTGCCTGGCCACCTAAGGCCTCCGGGGAGGAACACAAAGGGTGGTTCCAACCGTGCCTTCGGTACCTAACTCAAGGGCCGTGACCATTGCCCAGAGAGAGAATTTATTATTTTGGTCGGGTGGTCAGGGGAACAGCCTCTGTGTTTGTTCCAATTTCACCTCCGCCAGCTTCTTGCCTGCCTGAGCGTCACCTCAGCTTATCTGAGACTGCTCACTGAGATGGAAGGCTCTTCTTTACCTCAATCCACTCCATCTTCCGGTCACGGCTGCACTATGTCCTCTGGACAGGGGACGGCAGGCAAGGCAAAAGCAAAAACTAAACATGTGCTCACGAAACCTTCTAAGCTGGCGGAGAAGCAAGCCAGCCGTAGGCACCAGGCTCTGGAGAAGGAGTTCTCCAGAGTGCAGAAGCAAGCCGAGCTTGAGTCAAGGCAGATGGAGGATACTGAAGTCGATCTGCCCTTAGGACCAGACCCTTCTGCCCAGGGAGTTTGGTCTGTTCCGGGAACCCCGGTGAGCATAAGTTCTCCCCCCACTGTGGTTCAACACCCCACAATTCCCTCTGGGACTGATTTAGAGCCCACAGTTACACCCACAGCCTTGGGTTCCAGGGGGGTGGACTTGGCAGATATCTTTGCTGATGCGCGCCTCGAGGCTTTGCTCTCCAAGGTGGTGGATAGAGCCTTAGCTCAGCGCCCCTCTCCATCACCTGATCAGGGGGCTTCCACCTCGGCAATGCCCCATTACGAGATTCCCGCAGAATGTCCCATGATTCAGGAGCCTATGTCTCCCGCGCACTCTTCGGTGAGTGGTTTTTCCTTCCCTCAAGGTGGGGAGCTACCGGATCTTCTGCTTTCAGAAGATGAGGAACTCCCCCCTGAACCTTCCACTTCAGGGGGTCTCTTCAATCCAGCTCATTTCCTGTCAATCCTTCGTAAGGCTACAGCAACCGCGAACTTAGGGTCTGACCAATTCCCTCAACCACCAGTGGCGTCAGATACCGACCCTCACCCTATATTCTTTGAGAAAGTGGCTACCGAACACCATGTTCCATGTCCTTCCATCTTCCTTAAAGGGATTAAGAAGCCATGGGCCTCACCGGCCTCGCTTCCTTCCGTGAGTGGGACCGACAGAAAGTTATTCAGCCCCTCCACTGATCTCAGTGATGCGCTGGAGGTTCCTAAGGTAGACGAGGCTTGGACCCCATTGGTATCTCAAACGGCGGTTGCTGGGGACTTGACACAGGCACTGAAAGCGGACGATAAAAAATGGGAACATACATTCAGGAAGACACACCAATCAGCGGCATGGGCCATTAAAATGGCCAGCTGCACGTCCTTTTTTGTCAGAACCACCCTTCTCTGGCTGCGTCAGCTTCAAGCCAGGGTCCCTGCCGAGGACTTACGTACTCATCAGGACCTGAGTAAAATGGTGGCGGCCACTGAATACGCTGCGGACGCCTCCCTTCAATCTGCTGTCTTTGCCTCTAGATCCTTGGCCTCCAACATCACGGCCAGGAGAATGTTGTGGTTAAAGCATTGGCAGGCTGATACCAGACTTAAATGGGGTCTTGCGTCTGCACCTTACCTGGGTAATAACTTGTTTGGGGAATCCCTTGCTCCTTATCTGGTCGAAAACAAGGATAAGCGCAAGGTCATGGCCCATATAATTAAGAAGTCTGACAAGCGTCCCACCACCTATTTTCGTAGGCAGTCCTTTC
>NW_015387249.1:9091-43769 GCF_001527695.2 Protobothrops mucrosquamatus | reverse complement strand
GTCAGACTATTGTAGGGGTCTGAGAGCCAACACCTCGTCCATCTTCAGTCACTTCGCCCTCGTTAAAGACTGGATCAGCAAGAGGGGGCGTGTCAAGTTTGACTACTTGGTCTCAAGAGCAGGCATCCAATGAAAACCCACATGTGAATTCTCCATCTCCGTACTGAGAAAAGGCGTTCAGGTAAGACAACGCCCCTTTAAAAAGAAGGTCAGCTTCTCAGGATCCCCATCAAAGGTGGCTTGAACCTCGGCAGAGCCGCCTGCACCTGCTGCTGGTCTTGGGCAGCTTGCTGGTCCTGGGGATGTGGCCGAACCACTCTCTGGACTTCTCTTGGCTGGACCCCGGGACTGGCATCCCAAGGTTGTGGCAACAAGCTTGGCTGGGACACAGGGCTTGGTATCATAGCTGGTGGGGGGAGGGTGAAGCAGCATGGTCTCCGGCAGTTGGGCTGGAGGTCCAACGGGGGGGGAATAGATGGGTAGTTCTTGGCATTTCCCCACACGGCATCCACCTCCTGGGCAACAGGGATCGTATCCCTCACCTCCAGTTGGCCAAACTTCTCCTTCAGTGAGTGAGAGGCTTTGGACTGCGGACTGAAATCTCCACTCACCGGAGTTGTCCCATCCAATTGACCCATTTCCTTTCTTGCCATCTGCAGATGAAGAACCCTGGGATGGCAGCAATACGAGCTCCTCTCCATCGGTTACAGGAGTGCTTCTGCGCTGAGGGGCAGCCTTGGTTTGGAAGAGGTCCGCTAGGGCTGTAGCTCCTTCCTGCAGTGCCAGCTTCCCAGGTTGGATCACCCTGGTCTTCAACTGAGTCCCTGTCAGTGATGCCTCCTCGATGGCTGGAGCATACGCCTGCGCTCCGACAGCTTGAGTCTTGTTGCGGCTAGCAGCGGTTTCAATTTTCTCCTCCATCTCGAATCTTTGCCGAGTCTTTACTGCTCTCCCAAAAGTGAGTGGGTTAGTGGTCAGACCCCAGCACTCATACTAAGCTGTTTTTTTTCCTTCTGTTTGCAAAAAAAAAACCCTGTGCTCTAGACACTTTTACATTCAGTTTATGAATCCAGGGCTCATTGAATTCAAGGATTCTTACATTTGGATAAGATTTCCACTCTGTTTCGATTATTTTGCTAGTCTTTTGCTCTTTGCCAAGTTAGAAGATGTTTGCAGTGAAGAGCTTATTCTGATTTTTCTTATACACATGAGGATGCTTTCCATTGCACATGCTTATCTGTTGCAAGTGGAGAAGATCAGAGATGAAATATCTATTTTCCTTGAAGTAATTTGGGAATAGCTTCTTCCCTTTCTACATTACTATATTCTCAGAGAATGTAAAATTTGCCTACACTTAACCTACAGAAAAATGTATCTTTTTGATAAATGGAGTGATTAAATGCTAGAGACATTACTTTCAAGGCTGAGAATGGAGAAGACTTTATCTGTGTCTGTCTGTGTGTTTAAGAACTCGTATGATTCTCACTAAATAACAAGCTGGTCAATAATATATTAACCCTGAGATGTGCATTTTCTGGCATATAAGTTGTTGCAATGGCACAGGGAGGAAGAGTTAACAGCATATTTGAAGTGCTTACTATGACAAAATTGATTTCTCATCCTGAATATTAAAGTGTTTTGCCTTAGAGATAAAATTTTCAGTTACAGCATGTCTAAATATGTGTGCTATCCCATTCACAACGAAACACATATAACTGTGGTTTAATGGTTTTTTTTAATATTCCCCAGTAACTCCCTTCACCAAAAATCCAGAACTGTCCCAATTATGTCCAGCCACAAGCAGACCAATGCTAGTCCACAAAGCAATGGCCAATGAATCCACAAGACACTAGAAAATTTCTCAGTCAAAATAAACCCACCAAGCAAAATTAAATCCACAATACAAGAGGGCTCACAAGACAAAAAAAAAAGAGTTCAAAGGCACAATCCAAGTCAAGGCATGGAATGAGTCCAGTGCTGCTATACACAGTGTTATTGTAAGCCACCTCAGCAAAGGGGAGAAGGTCAGCCCATGTGGTCTGGTGGTAATCCACGTAACCTCTGATATATTGTTCCACCGGTTAGCCTTTTCAGCAGCTCCATTAGTGGATGGATGAAAAGCCGATGACAGTCTCTGGGTGGACCCAATACATTTTAAAAAATATCTCCAGAACCTAGCAGTGAATTGCACTCCTCTATCTGATATAATTCGCTTTGGAGCTCATGGAGTCAGTAGATATGTTTGAGAAACATTCGTGCCAGTTTCTTTGTGGAGGGGAGACCGGTGCAGGGATGAAGTGAGCTTGTTTTGAAAAAAGGTCAATCACAGTCCATATTACCGTATTTCCCCTACTTTCTGGTAATTCCACAATAAAATCCATGGCAATTTCTTCCCAGAGTTGGGAAGGATCTGATACTTGCTGTTACACCTGTAACATCAAGTAGCTACTTGCTTGTTACACCTGTAACAATCCAGGTGTTCAGCCCTGTGGGCTCGACAGTCACGGGAGGGGGGAGGGAGAAGGCACCAGTGCCATCAGAAGTGGCCTCGTGGCTCGGCCCCAGTGATGCCGGCGACGGACGGGGCATCGCAACTCGAGCCGGAGGGCAGGGAGACCTTGTGGCTTGGAACTGGCATTGCCAATCAGCTGAGTGGCCTTGTGGTGCGGCACCAGGAAGGTCGCCGATCAGTTGGGGTCCGTGAGACGCCGCCAGGCCAGTAATGACTGTTGCGATGCCCGGGAGGGGGATCCTACCTGTGCTGCAGAAAGGCTCCAATGACCCGTTGCGAGGCACGGAGCCGGCACCAACCAACAGAGACTGGATGGCAGACCAAGGGAGAGACAGCCCTGCGTTGCTGCTTTTAAGAACAGGCGCCGGATGCTGGCTTGCTGAATGGGGGTCAGAGCTGCGGGGAGGGAATGTATATAAAGCGCTGGGAGCAGATCACTCCCATCACTGACTTTGTCGGAATAAACCGTTTGTCAGACTGTTCCTGTTTGCCAGTCACCTTGTCACTATCTGTTTTGCTGCTGTGAGACCTAGGGACTGGTAGGTACGCTGATAGAAAGTTAGCGCTCACCCCCCTTTGTTCATCCCTACCCATTACCCTTGTATGCTATCAGAATGGCTGAGGGAAAGCAGGAAGCAGCACTTGTGGCTGAGGGAGGAGAGCCAGCCGAGGCACCAGGGCCAATGCCAGATGTGGGAGCTGGGTATGCTCAACCAGTGGTGCAGCCCAAAGTGCGTGAGGCACGACCTGCAGGTCTGGTGAGTGAGACCCAGTATGCAGACCCAGTATGCAGGGGAATGGTGGCATAGCTCAGCAGCAACCAACCTGGCTGCCGGCCACACACACACACCAGGTGCTGAAGGGTCTCTGATGGAGGGAGAGGCATCTCACGGACGATGACGATGGAGATTGGAGCTACTCCATGGAACCAGGATCAACCATCAGCTACAGAGTTTCCTGGGATTTGCTAATTTCTACCGGCAGTTCATTCCCTCATTTGCTGCGGTGGCCCTACCCCTGACAAACCTGTTCTGCACAGGACAGACTGCAACCAAGCCACGCCCTGGTCAACCACTGACATGGAGCATGGCATGCCAGAAGGCCTTTGAGGACCTAAAGGCCCTGTTTGCGAGGGAGCTGGCTTTCTCCATCCAAACCCTGACCTTCCGTTCGTTGTGCAAGCCGATGCCACTGACGTCACGGTGGGGGCGGTTTTGCTTCAGAGGAATAGGCAAGGAACGTTACAGCCCTGTGCTTGCATGTCTCGTAAGCTGATGGACATCGAGAGAGCATGGGCCATATGGGAGAAGGAGGCGTTTGCCTATGGTGGGCACTGTCAACGTGGCAACACCTGCTAGACAGAGCGAAGGAGCCGTTCGAGATCTGGACGGACCATAAAAACGTTGCGGCAATGCAGACACCGCGGCGCCTGTCCCCTAAATACGTACGGTGGGCGCAATATTTCCAATGCTTCCGCTTCTATTTGACATATGTACCAGGGGAAAAAAATGTCTAGCCGACGCGTTGTCAAGAATGCCCCAATACAACAGCAAGCCATCATGCCCCCCCCTTCCGGCAAGCGGCAGCACAGGCAGTGACACGCAGACTGGCAATCAACCTTGTCCAGGAGCTGCACAATGCAATCCAGGATGACCTCTGGTTATGGGATCATCAAGCCCTACTGATGAGGGATAGACTGGCATGGAACGGTGACAAACTATATGTCCCACAGGCACTAAGACTGAGGGTGTTGCAACGGTGCCATGACGTAAAGCAGGCGGGCCAATTCGGGTTTCTTAAAACCCTACATCTGGTAAGGTGTCAAGTCTGGTGGCTGCAGATGAAGGTGGACATAGAGGCCTACGTACACGGATGCCCTGTCTGTGCCACCGCAAAACCCCGTACAGGGAAGCCCCAGGGCTGCTGCAATCGGTTGCGGATCCAACCCGACCATGGGAGGATATAGCAATGGATTTCATCATAGAGCTGCCGGAGAGCCGTGATTATACTGTGATCTGGACAATAATAGACCTCTTTTCCAAGCAGGCCCATTTTGTCCCATGCAAGGGACTATCGTCCACTCGGAAGCTGGCCAAATTGTTTATCACGCAGGTGTATCACCTGCACGGGGTGCCCAACGGATCATCTTGGATCGGGGGGTGCAGTTCATGGCCCGCTTCTGGCGTATGTTCATCCAGTCCATCGGGTCGTCCCAAGGACTCAGCTCGGCATATCACCCCAGCACCAATGCGGCGGTGGAACAGGCAAATGCGATAGTGGAGCAATACCTATGGAGCAAATACTCGTACCAATAGATGGACTGGGTTGACTTACTACTGTTCGCAGGAGTGGCTTACAATAACGCGGTGCACAGCAGCATCGGTTTTGCCCCCTTCCAGATGGTGCATGGCCTAGACTTTTTCCCAATCTCCGAGTATTCACAAGGAGACCCCCTCACCTTACCAACCCTGGGATTGGATATTCACATCGGGGGGGCATGGGGAACTGAGAAAAAGGACTCGGTAAAAGCCGAGGAGGCCACAAAAGCACAGGCAGATAAGAGAAGGAGGCCCCAAAAGTCTTTTAGGGTGGGCGACCTGGTGTACCTATCCACAAAGTACCTATGCTTGAGGGTGCCCTGTAAGAAGCTAGGCCCAAAATACCTAGGGCCATTCCGGGTGATGCAGGTTATCAATCCAGTAGCCATGTGACTACAGCTACCTCGGTTCCTGGGGAAGATACACCCGGTCTTCCACTGTAGCCTACTGAAACCAGTAGAGGGTTCCTCCTGTAGGCCCATGAAAGCAGTACCAGGGCCTGTCACTGGGGACCATTACGAGATACAAAAAATCCTGGACTCCCGGATCCGACAGGGACAGCTATAGTACCTGGTGCAGTGGATGGGGTACCCTATTACAGAGGCATCTGGATGGGGGAAGTGGATGTCCATGCCCCCCAATTTTTGCAAAAGTTCCATCGACAGTGTCCCAGTAAGCCGGGTGGGAGGTCAGCTGAACCGTCTGCCACAGCGGGTGAATGCTCACATGTTTCTCCTTGCCTTCCAGGGAGCTGCCTGTCAAGCCCCGTGGGCTCGACATTCACGGGAGGGGGGAGGGAGAAGACACCAGCGCCACCAGAAGTGGCCTCGTGGCTCGGCCCCAGTCACACTGGCGATGGACAGGGGGCATCACAACTCGAGCCCAGCAATGCCGCCGGAGGGCAGGGAGGCTTCGCGTTTCGGAACTGATGTTACCGATCAGCTGAGCGGCCTCCCAGTGCAGTACCAGCAAGGTCGCCGATCAGTGGGGGTCCATGAGACTCCGCCAGGCCAGTAATGACTGTTGCAATGCCCGGGAGGGGGATCCTATCTATGCTGCAGAAAGGATCCAATGACCCGTTGCGAGGTGAGGAGCCCGCACCAACCAGCATGGACTGGACGGCGGGCCAGGGGAGAGATGGGGCCCTGCGTTGCTGCTTTTAAGAATAGGCGCCGGATGCTGGCTTGCTTAATGGGCCGGAGCTGCAGGGAGGGAAAGATCACCCCCAGCGCTGACTTTGTTTGTCAGAATAAACCGCTTGTCAGACTGTTCCTGTTTGCCAGTCACCTTGTTACCATCCATTTTGCTGCTGTGAGACCTAGGGACTGGTAAGGACGCTGATACCAGGAGGTTTATCTGGACATTTCTTCATGGTTGCAGAGATTGCACAGCTTTTTACATAGTTCTCAATGTCTTTCTTTAATCCTGGCCACCAAAACTGCCATTGAATCAAATGTAAATTCTTTAGGTAGCCAAACTGACCTGCTTGCTTGTTGTCATGACTTCATTGGAGAGCTTGGACTCTTAGAGTCTCTGGCAGATATACTGTAGTTTTGACTCCTTCCAGGCTTAACTGTCTCAGCAGGTCAAAATGGTTTTATTCGCAAGGAACCAGGGGTCAGTTTTTAGCTCTCCTTTCAGTCTTTTTGTGATAGGGTTATCAGGTTCAGTAAGTTTAGTGTGTGAAGGATTCCCTGTTCTTATTTGAGAAACCGATCCTGATTGCTGAATGACAGAGTTTATAATTTCCTCTCAATGGCTTTTGTATTGGGGCAATTGAATAGGGCATCAGCTAGGAAGTTTTTTCTCCCCGGAAGGTACTTTAATGTAAAGTTGAAATGGTTAAAGTATTGCACCCATCTGACTTGTTTAGGGAATAATCTATAAGGGTTTTTTAATGCTGCCAGATTTTTATGATCAGTCCATACTTCAAAAGGCAATCCCCCCTTCAAGAAAATGACGCCATATGAGTAAAGCTCACCTCACCGCAAAAGTTTCCTTCTCCCAGACTGCCCACTTATGTTCAGTGTCTGTCAATTTTTTGGAGGTGTAAGCACAGGGTTGTAAATTTCCATTTTCATTCCTTTGTAACAGAATGGTCCCCACAGCTACGTCACTGGTGTCAGCTTGGATGATGAATTGCTTTTCAGGATCTGAGTGTTTTAAGAATAGGTTCTGCTGCAAACAGTCTCTTTAAGTTTTCAAAAGCCGTTTGACATTCAATTGACCATGGCGGTGGTTGGCAGGGCCGTGACTTCCCGCCATTTTTCCCTGTTTTTAATAGTTCTGTTAGCGGCAAAGCAATTTCAGCAAAAGAGGGAATGAATTGCTGGTAGAAGTTTGTGAAGCCTAAAAAGCTCTGCAGCTGTTTGTGGGTACCTGGGGGTTGCCATTCTAAAACAGCTTTTACCTTGGCTGGGTCCATCTCTATGCCCTCACTGGAAATATACCCCAGATAATCAAGACGTGTTTGATGGAACTCACACTTGGAGAGTTTTGCATAAAGTTTAGCGTTTAACAGCTTTCTGAGTACTTCACGTACTAGTTTAACATGTTCTGTCATGGTTTCAGTATAAATGAGGATATCATCAAGGTAAACTAAGACCCCTTTTTATAGGTGGTCATGCAGCACTTGATTAATCAATTGCATGAACACAGCAGGAGACTCTTGCAGCCCAAAAGGCATGATATTGAATTGGTAAATGCTGTTTTCCATTCATCTCATTTCTTGAGTCTCACTCAGTAATAAGTCTTTCTTAGGTCTAATTTAGTTAAAAAAATTCCTTTCACCAGGTGGGCCAACATGTCCTTCATCAAGCGGAGCGGGTAAATATTTTCCATGCTGACCGTGTTCAAACCTTTATAATCCATGCACAATCTCATCGACCCTCTTTTCTCTAAATAATATTGGGGCAGCTACTCGGGATTTTGCTAGCTAGATAAATCCCCTGTCCAAGTTCTTGTCAATGTATGATCTCAGTTCTTTTCATTCATGAGGGGTCATCAAATACATTTTTGGTTTGGGTAATTTTGCTTCCAGTAAAATCTCAATGGCACAGTCTGTGGGTCAGTGGGGTGGTAGGACATCACTTTCTGCCTCGCTGAACACTTCTGCTAAATCTCTATATTCACTTGGGATGATAGTTTCCCGGCGGGGAACTGACAGCAGACCTCAAAATTTCCAGGTACTGCACCTGGCTCTCTATTGGGCTACTAAGTGGGGCAGGAGGTGATGGTCCAGTTGCCAGTCTTAAAGTCCTAATTCTGCTTTCCCACCAAATCATAGGGCGCCATTTGTCAAGCCAGGCCAACCCCAGAATTACCGCTTCAGTCATTTTCAGGATCATCACAAATCGGATTAACTCCCGGTGCTCTCCAATTTCAGTTAGGTGGGTAGCCACCCCCTCATGAGCGATCCATTGGCCTGCCCAAACCTCATGGGGGTGGGTAGGAAATTTGCTCTAATGCGCAGTTTTAGGACTGTGGGGAGATTGATTAGGCATCGGGTGCAACCCGAATCAACTAAAAGGTTCAAGTCCATCTGAGTCCCTGATTTAAGAACTACTATTCTGGCTGATAAGGCAAAAGGTGGGACAGACTGACTCACCATCGGATCACCTTCCCCTCCTTCATCGTTGTCAGGGATCTGGGGCAGGTAGGCTTTCAGCTGGCTCCTTTTGCTTCTCCTGGGAGGAGAGGTAACTTGCGTGATCTGCCCCTGGATGGCCCAATTCGACTTCTCACGTGTCGGTCGGGGCTGTCTCTTTGGCTTCGTTGGAGGAGTGGCCACACTTTTTGGTGGAGAGAAAGGAACTGGGCACTCTGCAGCCCCATGTCCAGGTTGTCCACACCTGTAGCACTTGATCTGGGACCCAGCGGTTGCTCGAACGGATCCAAGTGTTGTTGCCGGTGGTGCTGGTTGTGTTGGTTGGCGCTTCACAGGATCTTGCTTGGGCTGAGATCCAGAAGCAGCAGTTTGTGGTACCGTGTCAGCTCAATATCCATGTTTGTAGCTAAGTGGTACCAATCATGGAGATAGTCAAGATTACCTCTGCAGATGTCTGGAATAGATTGCAATCTAACCCTGCTTTGAAATAGTGGATCAAAGATTGCTTGGCCATTGCCTGATCTTCCCTGCTAGCCTGCAAAACTCTCCCTCATATTGTCTGGCTGTTCGCCCTCTCTGTTTAACAGCATGTAGGTCTTTTTCCGCTTGCACCACCTGGGACTCATCCTCTAATCTGGCCCTCAGCCCATGTGTGAAACGATTGAAGTACCATAGCTCAGGCGCTTGCTTCTCTCGTAGGCCATCTACCCACTCTGCAGCCTCCCCCTCCAAGTTGGCAGCCACTGCCTCAATCATTTTTGCTAAGCCCATTCATAATGATTAACATGAGACCACACCTGATTTAGGAAGATAGTCACTTTCTCAGGCTCTCCATCGAAAGTTGGCTTAAGAGGAGGTGGGTCAACTGGGTGACGATTCCACAGGGCTTGCATGAAACCAGGGAAATTTGGTCGAGGCGGCTGCAATCTTCCTCTTCGGAAACCTGGTGGTGGGGATCTCGGGCTGGCAGGTCACTGACGCTGGTCAGGGCTTGCACGACGTTGATAGGGATTGGGACCCACTGGATGCTGGTGACGATCTGGACTGGGAGGATGTCTGCGGTGGCCGGGGCTAGTATAGCGCCAATAACGGTCTTGGCTCATTGGGTATCAATGGCGATCGGGGCTAGGAGACCGACGGCGCCAATCAGGGCTTGCTGGGCAGTGGTAATGATTGGGGCTAGGAGACTGACGGCATCTATCTGGGCTAAGGGGATGCCTGCGTCGCTCGGGACTCATGGATCGTCTGTAATATTCAGGACTGACCTGTTGCTAGGGCCGATCTGGACTGATCCAGTGTCGCTGGCGTTATGGCTTCTCCAGTGCAGTGGGTTCAACATCAGGTTGGGTTTTGGGAATGGTAAGGTGGCCTGCTCAATTACTACAGGGCTAGGGCTCCACCGGGGTGGCTGTGATTCCTGTGCCAATCTGCCTTCTCTCCCACTCGTGCAGATTTGGTGAGTGGCCTGTCTTCCCTCTCCCACATCTAACCGATCAAACTTCTCCCTCAGGCATTCCACTGAATGGTTGTGGACAGCTGTCAGATACTTCCACTCACCCAATTCACCCCAGGCTGCTGGCCATTTAGTCTTCATCGGTACAGGTGAAAGGAGACCCTGTAATGAAATCAATGGGAATTCAACCTCGGCAGGCTTCAGGGTGCTTTTTAGCAGTAGTGCAGCATTAGACTGCCAGGTCCGCCCTAGGATGATGGCCTCCTTCTGAGTTAGCTTCTCCCCCGGGACCTCATGGGTCTTTGGCCTCGCTCTAGCTGTCACGATGATACTTTCCACAAAAATAGCAGCCATCGGTCCATCTGCTGCAGCCGCTTCCAGGCTCGGGAGTTATTCTTCTTTCTTTTCCATCTCTGCGTCTTTCCTGAGTATTTTCCGTCCTCCCAAAAGGGTTGGGTAGGTGACCAGAGCTCAGGACTCCGTGGATGATAGAATTTTGCAGTCTCGGTTTAATGTCATGGTTCCGATAGATGAGACCAGAAGAAATAAGAACTCTGAGACATTTGGTTTTCTCAAAGAACAATTTTAATGGCTACATAATATCAGAATGAACAAAGGTGAAACTGAGACTGGAAGTCCCCCCCCAAAGGTTACAAAGTAAAAGTTAAACTCCCCACCCACTAAATATGTAATAAATCACATTCTCCAATTAACACCTTTGGCGGGCTTCCTAACGGTAATTCTAGCCCGTCAAACACTTGAGCGATTTGACCTTGGTTCCCATAAGAAAGTTATTGTTTTGTCTGAAACAGAAGAATGCATCTTCCCTCCCACGCCCAAGCTGTGGCAAGCCGAAAAAAATGAAGAAAAATGGCTGTGACCAAAAGGAGTTTGTAGGTTTGACACCACCCCTTAGTCCTTATTATATGTGCCATAGTGGGTTTGTTGCTTGCATACTATGAGGTTTTGATGAAGATTGCTAAACTAATTTTAGAAGATAAGAAGAATGGAAAAAGGCTGAGGGGAATACCAGTCATAAAATGGATTGGCCAAACTATCAGCTAACAATTATATCAGCCAGATTTTAGTGGGATTTGTCTTTAAATTACTATATTTTTCAGCAATGTACTTAAATTCCTAGAATAATTACTAGATGTCTCTGTGTTGGGGTGAGATGATCACAAAATGCATTGCTGGGAACTTAGTGAATTAAAACTCTTTAATTATGCTCAGCTTGTGGTGACTTCATAGAAATTATATACTTCATTTAGTAACAATATGAAAACAATTTCCATTGTCATCTTCGAAGATTAAAACTATTCTAAATTTATGATGAAAATATATATATATTTGTGATATTGGTGAAAAAGTTGTGAGATATCCCCTTCCCCAAAATAAATATTTTTCATCATAGCAATATGAGTGAACTTCTGTGACATTTTAAAGATCATTGTAATATTATTAATTTTGTTCTGATAGATACAGTATACAATTCTGACAGATTAGCATAGAAAGAGACAGAGGCAGAGAGAGGGAAAGAGCAAAGTCAGATATATTCAAAATTCGTTTGCAGTTATTGGATTGATGCTGGAGACTAAATCTGAGACTGTCATCTATTAAGTGCATGATCTTGATGAAAGAGACTCCTAATTCACAGTGCAGTCTAAAACTGTTGTGCATGCTTAACATTCTTCAGGCAAACTCACTTAAATAATGGACAAAGATGGTATACTTAAATTTAATAGAAGTGACTTGATATACATACTTTATCTTGCTATCATGTCTTTGCTGTTTAGCACTTTCAATTTAAAAGGATACAGAAGAATGCAGCTTTTTAACCTAAGTTCAATCTTTTTGTCTGAATTCTGTAGTCATGGTATGGGTGTTAGGGCTGGGAATAATGTGTAACTCTTTCTCTTTTGAAAAATAAACTTCTAGTGTACTGTATGTCAGTCTGCATCTGTAATTCTGCAGTATGATAGAATGGTTTTATATTCCAGAATAATAATGTTTAGCATTTTCAGATGTTGATCTTTGACTTGGTTTTGCAACATGGACCTATTTTTCATATTTGCTAAAGGAGCAGGGAATCTGTGGTCTTCCAGCAATTCAGATATTGCTGAATTATAAGTGTAATAGTCCTAGCTACTACTGCAAGTATTGAGGAATACAGATATTGTCATAGTAAATCACAATAGTGCTGTATTTACTGTATCTATGCTTATTTTTCTCTTTCTTCACCAGTCCTTAATTTTTTCTTTTCATGTTTTTGCATTACCTCTTTTCCTTCCTTCCTTCCTTCCTTCCTTCCCTCCCTCCCTCCCTCCCTCCCTCCCTCCCTCCCACCCCTTTGCGTTAGTAGTTACTGCATCAGGCTAGAAATTTGGAGACCCTTTGGGCACAATGCCAGCTAGGTGTCTTTGGGCCAGTCACTTTCTCTTAGCCTAGGAAGAAAGCAATGGCAAAACATTTCTGAAAAACAAAAAAATATTTTTGACAAGAAACGTCAGTTACTTTCCAGGCAATTTCTGATTATCGGACACAATTGAATGAAAGGAGAAAAACAAATATTCAAGGACACATTATGCTTACATTCATGTTTAGAATTAACAGCCAAAATCCAAGTGGTTCAAATATTCTCTGTTTAATCCCCCATAAGTATTCTTACATTCCATTGGTCAAGCAGGTATTTTCAGATATTGTTTATGTACTTATTATACCAAAGCAGTATAATAAATCTATAATAGCATAAACAACAAGGGTTGTTATTGTGAGAAAAATAGGAAAAAGGAAAATAGGAGGAAGAAGGACTATTTGTGAGAATTTACAATGTTTTATAAATTGTTATTACAATATAGTGTGACCGGGTCATGTGGATATTGCATTTTTCAGCGATAGACAGCACTCTGGCACAGGGTCAGTGCCATTCTATGCAAACCTATGGGTAAGTTAAGCCAAATAATATAGGACTTTTCTTGGAATAAATATTGTTTGCACCAGTTCAGCCACACATCTCTCATTTGCCCTCCTTTGGCTAAAGTATTGAGAAGTCTGCAAATCACAGATGACTTGTCCATCTGGAGACTTGCCTTGAGGTATATCCATCACAGAGTTCTTACAATCTGTTAGGCAATGCATGTACTATGTTTGCCATAGAAATTGAGAGGAGGAGGTAGAGACATGTGTGAAGTCATAGATGCTGGTTGGCTCCTGTCAAGTTTGGTTCGCCTTTCACCTACATTTTCCCTGCACTCACATCTTAACAAAGAAAGGAATGCAAAGGTGGGAGGGATGATATCCAGGTGACTGAGACATCTCTGGGAGCTCTCTGGAAGTTTCAAGCATGGTTAGCTGTTTTCTCATAACAAAATGAACAGAAGTGATTGTTGAGCATAATGAACTATGGGTGGGTCAAAGGAAAGGGAAAACTAAGTATGAGTGTATTTGTGCGGGAAACCCAGAGCTGGTTTCGCTTCTTCTGTGCCAATCTAGGTTTTTCAATAAAGTATTTTTTTAATTAGATTTTATTAATTTTTTTCCATACATACAATAATAATTTTTCAACAAATGTGCTGTCTGAGTTTAAATTTGCTGATACATATTTAATTCCTAATCCTTTATTCTTTCCTCTAGCCATTGATACAATAAGTCCCAAGTTTGATAATATTCTGTTTCTTCTTTTTCTTTCAGTCTCATAGTCAATCTGTCCATCTCTGCGCATTCTAATATTTTTTAAATTATTTTTTCATCTGATGGTATTCCTTCATTTTTTCCAATATTGCACAAATATAATTCTTGCCGCTGTTGTGACTTGCAAAATCAAATATAGACTTTGTTTGTTAGTCTTTTCTGCCATTATACCTAATAAAAAAATTTCAGGTTTAAAATCTATATGTTCTCCCAACATCTCTTCTAACCAAGTATGTATCTTTTTCCAATAATTCTTTACTTTATGACATGTCCACCAAACATGATAATAGGTGCCTGACTTATGTTTACATTTCCAACATCTTTTTTTAATTTTTCTTTTTTCTTTTACCCTTTACAAACAACACAAAACAAAATACATTTTTTCTTTTTTCTTACCAATACTATGTCCTATATCTCTTACATTTATTTACATTTATTTACATTGCTTCTCGTACTTTTTTATTCCTCAATTCTAACCAGTTGTAATACATGTCCCATATCTCATAGAATTCAGTAATTTCTTTGTCCTTTAATTCTAAAGTAAGTTTATTCATTTCAGCACAGTCTAGTATCTTACGTGTAATCATTGCATTTGTTGGTATGTTTTCCTTTTTCCAACATTAAGCATATGCAATACGTGCTGCAGTTATTATATGTATAATATGTATTGGAATTTTTTTTCCAGTTTTGGATTGATTATGCCAAAAAGAAATGTTTCGGGTTTAAGTTCAATTTGTTGTTTTGTTATTTCTTGTATCCATCTCCTTATCTGCTCCCAGTAGATCTTTGCTTTGGGGCATTGCCACCACATATGGTAAAATGTTCCTTCTTTATTTTTACATTTCCAACAATCCAGATTCATATTTTTATATATTTTGGCCAATCTCGCCGGTGCTAAATGCCATCTGTAGAACATTTTATATTGGTTTTCTTTGTATGCAGTTGACAGCATTAGTTTGTAGTTTCTGTTCCAAATTCTTTCCCATTCATCTAGTTCTATATTTCTACCTATATTTCGTGCCCATGCTATCATTGGCCCCTTAACTATTTCTTCTTCAAATTCAACTTCTAATAAGAGTTTATAGGTTTTTGTTAAAAATTTTCCTCCCTTGTTTGTCAATATTTTGTCCAATTGCTGAGGTATCCGGCTTATTCCATACTCTTCCCTGTCTTATAGCAAAGACATTTTATCTGTGTATATGGCCACCAATCAATCATTATTCCCTGTTCATTTAATTCCTCTCTTGATCTTAACTTCCCTTGATTATCTAATAATTCATTATACCTTATCATCTTTGTTTTATCCAATGTGTTTGAGTGTATCATTGCCTCCATTGGTGAGATCCAGATTGGAATTTTTGTGTAATATTTTTTTTTTACTTTTCCCCATGTCCACATTAATGCATCCCTTATCTGATGCCGATAAAAGTATGTGTGGGATTTCTTGTCTTTTCCCCATAAAAATGAGTGTCATCTAGCCTGTAAATCATGACCTTCAATTGTTAGAACCGTTTTATTTTCTAGATTTATCCAGTCGCTGATCCAAAGCAACCCCGCTGCTTGGTAATAGATTTCCCATTTTGGGAGCCCAAGGCCACCTCTACTTCTACTATCCTGTAACGCTTTAAAATTTATTCGTGCTTTTTTGCCTGATCATATAAATTTAGAGATCATTTTATTTAATTCGTCAAAAAAAAAATTCCCCAATTTTATTGGAACTGTTTGAAATAGATATAACAATTTTGGTAAAATATTCATTTTAATCGCCAAAATCCTTCCTAACAAAGTTAATTGTAGTTTCCCCCAGATCTCTAAATCTTTTTTTATTTGTAATATCAATTTTTTATAATTATCTTCTTTTATTGAAGAGCATCTTATGGTGAGCCAAATTCCTAGATATTTAATCTTTTTTACAATTTGCAACCCCATATTTCCTTCTAGTCCCTTTTTTTGTTTTTCAGTTAAATTTTTTACTAATATTTTAGTCTTTTCTTTGTTTATTTTTAGTCCCGCCACCATTCCATATTTTTCTATTTCATTCATTAGAGTATTACCTCTTTCTAATGGGTCTTCTATAAAGAACACCAAATCATCTGCAAATGCTTGCGCCTTGTATTCTTTGGTTTTAACCTTTAGTCCTTTTATCTCTTTGTTGTTTCTAATTTGAGTTAATAGCACTCCTAACGTTAGAATAAAAAGTAGAGGTGACATTGGACATCCCTGTCTTTCTCCTTTATTGATTTCTACCTTCTCTGTGTGCTCACCATGTATTATTACTCTGGCCTTTTGTATTTTATATATTGATTTTATCATTTGTTCAAACTTCTCTCCAAATTTCATATCTTCTATCTGTTGGAACATAAACTGCCAATTAAGGTTATCAAATGCCTTCTGAGCATCTAAAAATACTAATGCAACCTGTTTTTCGGGGTGTGCTTCATAATATTCCAGGACATTTAACACCGTTTTTGTGTTGTTCCTAATTTGTCTGGTAGGTAAAATACCATTTTGATCTGAATGTATTATTTGATTTAGTATTATTTTTAGTCGTTCCGCAATTATTGTAGTAAAAATTTTATAATCCGAATTCAACAACGAGATTGGTCTATAATTTTTTATTTGTTTAAAATCCGTATCTTCTTTTGGGATAAGAATTATGATGGCTTCTGTCCAGGAGTCTGGTAGTTTGGCTTTTTCCAATACATCATTATATACATCTAATAATATTATTTCCAGATCTTCATAGAGAGTCTTATATACTTCCCCTGGTAGACCATCTGGCCCCGGGGCTTTATTATTTTTTTGTTTTTGTATTGCCATTCTTAATTCCATTACAGTTATTTTTTTATTCAATAATTCTCTTTGTCCTTCTTTTAATTCCGGGAGACCCTTGGCCTTTAGATATTGTTTTATTTTCTCCTCCTCTATTTCCTCTTTTTTATATAGAGACTCGAAATATTTCTGAATTTTTTTTTTCCTTTTCCTCTATTTTATATTGCAACTCTCCATTTTTGTCGTACAATTCCTGAATAAGTCTTTTTTCTTTCTCTTTTTTTAGTTTGTAAGCAAGCCACCTCCCGGGTTTGTTTGCATGTTCAAAGAAATTTTGTTTAGTTACTTTCAATTCCCTTGTCAATTCCTCTTGTTCTACTATATTTAATTTATGTTTGGCCAGAGTCATTTCCTCTTTAATCATTTCATCTTGTGGCTCCCATTATAATTTGGATTCTAATTTTTTAATCTCTTCCAGAAGTATATTTTGTGTCTGCCTTTTCACCTTGTTTTTCCTAGCTGTATATGCTATTGCTATTCCTCTCAGATATGCTTTGGCAGTATCCCATATAATTTGTAGTGATGTTTGTTGTTTTGTGTTTTCTTTAAAAAATAATTCCATTTCTTTTTTAATCCTTGCAGTGAATTCTCTTTCCTTTAAAATTTGGGTATTAAGTGTCCACCTTCTCTTTGCTTTTTTCTGACCTGTCCACACTATTTTCAAAGGGTTATGATCTGCCCATATATTTGGCATTATTTCTATTGTCTCCACTTCTTGCCCTATTTCCCCGTTCATCCATGCCATATCCAATCTAGGCCACGATTTGTGTGGATTTGAAAAAAAGGTGTATTCCTTTTTTGTTGGATTCTGTTTCCTCCATTGGTCAAATAAGTTAAATTCATGTGCCATCTCGAAAAATGTTTTTGGTAATGTTTTCCGCTTATTTTTATTTTTCATATTACTAATATAATCCATTTTTACATCTACTATCGCATTATAATCTCCAATTATACAGATGTTTCCTTGTCCAATTTCTACAAGTTTTTTATGTAGATCTTTATAAAATTATTTTTGGTTTTCGTTTGGAGCATAAATTGTCACCAATAACCATGATTTTTGTTCCATTTGTAGTTCTATTATTAGTACCCTTCCCTCTGTGTCTTGATATTTTAAATTGGCTCTAATTCCTTTTCTGATATAAACTCTCTGTTTTTGTTCCATTAGTGACGTATATAATTCTTCTAATTTCGCGAATTCCAAATATTTTCTGTGTAGTTTTTTTATGTGTATTTCTTGTAGACATGCTATGTCTACACCTTGTTTGACTAATTTAGTTAATATTTGTTTTCTTTTGGCTGGTGCATTTAGGCCATTAACATTGATTGATACTAATCTGATCTTCTCCTCCATTATTTTACTTCTGAGCTTGTCTCGCTCTCAAACCTGTTCTTCTTTCTTTCCTTTGTCTCTTTACCTCTTTACTTGCTATCTCCTTCTCTCTTTCTCTTAACTCTAGTTGCTGATCTTCCTGACTTTTAGTTTCTGACTCTAATTCTTCCCTACTACTATTCTCTTCTTCTTCCCCATCTAATTGTTCATAAAATTCTCTTGCCTTGTCCAGGCTGTCAATTTTAATCCTCCTCTCCTGCCATGTTATCAACATCCCCTCGGGGATTAGCCATCTAAATGGAATGTTTTTTTAAATAAGATGTGCACTGAGAAATCTGTAATCTCTTCTTTGTTCCCTCACTTTCTTTGGAATTTGTTTTAATGTTTGAATTTCTATGCCTTTATACATTATTGGATCCTCTCTTGTGATCCTGTATATTAAGTCTCTAATTTTTTTTCTGGTGAATCTTATATGTATCTCACGTGGTAGTTTATTCCTTCGAGCAAAATTTGTGTGGATTCGGTACACCTCGTCTATTTCTGGAAATATTTCCTGTTTATCTCTTTGTAGAGCCTCTGCTATCAATTCTACCATAATGGTGCCCAAATCCTCTTCCTTATCCTCCACCACGTTTTGAAACCTTAAGTAAAACACCGCCCTGTCCATTTCCAGATGTATAATTGATTCCTCTAATTTCCAACATCTATCTCACATATTTTTAAACATTTTTGTTAATCTTGCTGGTGGCAAGTGCCATCTATAAAACATTTTATATACATTTTCTTTATAAGAAGTTGTCATTATCAGTTTATAATTTCTTTCCCATAAACTTTGCCATTTTTCTAATTCTATATTATATCCCAAAAATTTTGCCCATCTTATCATTGTTTCTTTGATTTGTTCGCTTTCCTTTTCCAAAATTAATAAAAAGTTATACATTTTCTTAATTAATTTCTCATCTGAAGTTAACAAAGCCTTATCAAATACCGTTTTTTTCTTTATAAAATCCATACGGTTTAACATCTTTCTCATATCTAGTTTGCATTTGTAAATGTACCCACCATGACAAGTTAATGCCTTGGTTTTCCATTTCTTGTTTAGATTTTAAATTCCCTTCAGAATTTAGAATATCTCTACATGTCCAGATTTTTTCAAAGTCCACCAAATTTGGGTGTACAAATGCTTCCATAGTTGACAACCATCCTGGAATTTTCAAGTATATTTTACTTTTTATTTTTCCCCATACTATTAATAATGCATTTCTTATATAATGGTTTTCCCATACCATAAAAAGGCATGCCACCCCAATTGTAAATCATGCCCTTCCAGATATAACAACCTTTTATTTCTAAGAGTTATCCATTCTTTTACCCATGTTAATACAGATGCTTGATAATACAAAAACCACTCCGGTAAACCAAATCCTCCATTTTCCTTGGCATCTTGTAACATTTTCATCATAATTCTAGCTTTCTTTCCTTGCCAAACAAATTTCAAAATTAGTGAATTTAAATCTTCAAAAAAATTCTCAAGTTTTATGGGTATTGTTTGAAATAGAAATAAGTTTTTCGGCAATACATTCATTTTCACTGTATTGACAATTGTATCTTCCTAGTATTGACAATTGCAAATTTTCCCATTTTTCCAAATCCAGTTTTATTTGATTCAATAATGTTATGTAATTATCTTCTTTGATTGTTGAACATCTTGCTGTTAAATGTATACCCAAATATTTAACCTTTTAAACTATCTGTAATTCTGTTTTTTCTGACATTTTTTTTGTTTATCTGTGAAGTTTTTAGCTATTACTTTGGTTTTTTCTCTGTTTATTTTCAGTCCTGCCATATTCTCCATATTTCCTAATAATTTAGGAATGATCTCCAAAGGTTCTTCTAAAATAAATACCAAATCATCAGCAAATGCTTGTAATTTATATGTTTCGCCTTTTATTTCCAGTCCTTTAATTTCTGTATCTTGCTTAATATTTCTATTT
Source organism: Protobothrops mucrosquamatus (assembly GCF_001527695.2). NCBI lineage: Eukaryota > Metazoa > Chordata > Lepidosauria > Squamata > Viperidae > Protobothrops > Protobothrops mucrosquamatus. The sequence goes on along the minus strand of NW_015387249.1, from coordinate 24,033 downwards.
AAAACTTCCAGAGTGAAAATGAATAATGATGGAGATAATGTACATCCTTGCCTTGTACCTTTTCTTATCTCAAAGTTCTCAGGATAATCTCCATTCACAATCACTTTTGCTGTTTGTTTATTGCATATTGTTTTTATCATATTTATAAAGTTCTGTCCAAAGTCCATTGTTTGTAACTGTTGAGTCATAAATTGCCAGGAAACATTATTAAATGCCTTTTGGGCATCTAGGAATATTAGTGCCAATTGTTTCCCTGAATGTAGTTCATAATATTCTAATACATCCATTATCACTCTTAAGTTGTTTTTAATTTGTCTTTGGTAAAAAAACATTTTGGTCTGGATGTATAAATTCAGTTAAGTATCTTTCCAGTCTCTCTGCCATTATTGAAGTAAAATTTTTATAATCCACATTCGGTAACGATATTGGTCTATAATTTTTTATCTGTGTCAAATCTGAATCTTCTTTTGGTATTAAAGTAATATTTGCTTCCATCCATGTGGTTGGGAGTTTTGCCTCCAACAAAAGTTCATTACAAACATCTTTCAACGATTCACTTAGTATAGTATCTTGTAGGGTTTTATATAACTCCACCGGAAGTCCATCTGGCCCTGGTGTTTTCTCGTTTTTTTGCCTTCTTATGGCCTCTGTTATTTCCATCATTGTGATTTTTTTCCTCTAACGTAGTCTTAAATGTTTCTGAAATTTTTGGAAGATTATTTTCTTCTAGATATTGGATCATCTCTCTCTTGGTGTTTCTTCTATATCATACATATCTAAAGCAGTTCCAATATAGAGGTGTAAGGCAAGGTTGCATATTAGCTCCACTACTTTTTAATTTGTATCTAAATCCAATAATGCAAGTGCTTGCTGATCCAGCCCATCATCCACCTATCTTGGCTGATCGTGCAATTCCAGCACTGTTGTATGCTGATGATATAGTTATTTTGTCCACTTCTCAGGTGGGAATAAGAAAAGGACTTAGGGCACTAGCTTAATTTTGCACAGAATACAAACTATTAATAAATTATGAAAAAACTAAAGTTTTAGTATTTGCCTCTTACCATCATAAGATCCATAAATGGCAAATTGATGGGACTCCAATTGAACAGGTGTGTACCTATAAATATCTTGGAGTGCAGTTCCATGCCTCCATATCCTGGCATGCTCACTTTCTTTATCGGGCAAGTGTTGCACAGCGCACCTCATCAGCTATCATAAAATTTTATCATTCTAAAGGAGCTTACTACATCCCGGCAGCTTGAAAGGTTTTCCAAGCTAAGGCAGTCCCTCAGCTCCTCTATGGCTCGCAAATATGTTCACTTGCAAAGCTTAATGCTATTGAAATTATTCAAAATAAGTTTATTAGAGCCATACTGATGGTACCTAAAAGTATTAAAAATGCCATCCTATGGGTGGAAATAGGTTTAGTTTCATTGGAAGCTAGAGCATGGTTCCTTCTTCTTACCTTTTGGCTAAAGTTAATTTTGATGCCTGTAGGGTTAGCCCCGTTAGTATTTATAGATCTTTTTTTTTTTTGACAATAACAAGAAGCAGATTTATTGTACAGAGTCTAAGAATGGCTGGAAAATGTGCAACCATTATCACAGAAATGGCTATAGGCCATTGTCAACCTTGTGAGGTAGACTGACAAGAAACACATCCAGATGAACTAATCCTACTTTATTGTAAAGTTACATTAACAATACTTTGCAAGACTGAAAATATTTCTCGCTTCTCATGCTTTTGCCCCATTGCAGACTGAGCTGCCTCTAACTAGACTGTTGCTGTCAATTTTCTTCCTGTCTCCAAGGTCATTCTCACATAACATTACAATTATATGCACACACTACATTTTGTGGTGCTATATCTTTTTTCTTTTTTTTTAATAAATTTTTATTATTTAAACCAACAAAACAAAACATAACACACATATATACACAGTATATATTTTAACAGCAATTTCGTAACAGTAATCTTCTATTATTTACATTCCCCCCCCCCTTATTCTTCTTTGGAGTATTTGTCCTTGTTGCCCCATTATTTCTTATTTGCATTTTTCTTCCTTCATAATTATTATACACACATTTTCCACTTTTAACCTTTCCACATTTATTCTTTCTTATTTCTACTCTCCAGCCAGTCATACCACTTGCTCCATATTAAATAGTATTCTGTGTCTTCCTTTTCTTTTATNTTCCAGAACTGTGCGTATGCTATTCTTGCTGCCGTTGTTGTATGTAGAATTAAGTACCATATTTCTTTACTATATTTTCTGTTTAAAATACCCAGCAAAAAGATCTCTGGTTTCCAGTCTACAGGTTGGTCTATTATTTCTTCAATCCATCTTCTTATTTTAGTCCAGTATTTTTTTGCAACTGGGCATGTCCACCATAGATGATAATAAGTTCCGTGTACTTTTTTACATTTCCAGCATGTCGGCGAATTATTCTGGAAGTATTTATAGATCATTTTAAATCGTCGTGGGGAAAAAAAGCCCTAGATAAAATTAAATTGCTCGGCTTCTCTATGGAAAGTCTGTGTTCATTAGGATTTGATAATGCTAGAACTGCCTTGAAACAACGTATCTGGGATATTGATCTCCAAACAAACTTAAGTAAGGTGGCACATTCCAATATTTGTCACTTGCTTCCAGAAGGATTCTTCCCAGCTTCTTATCTATTTTCCATTACAATTTTGAAATTTCGTAAAGCTTTCACCTTAGCCAGGCTGGATGCGTTGCCCTCGGCAATCCTTTTTGGACGGTTTAAGGGCATTCCTATGCACCTTCGGTTGTGTCCATGTGGTGATGGCTCTATAGAAACCCTAAGCCATATGCTGCTTCATTGTTCTTTATATAAAGTCTCTAGACAGATTCTTATATACCCGATATTGAAGAAGTTTCCAGGTAGGGGATATGAATTTTATCTAAAGTTGCTACTTTCGGATAAGGATCCGAAAATATCAATTCAGGTTGCCCAATTTTGTGCCATCATTTGCACAATACGTCGCACCATTATCAAGGTCTGAAAAATTTTAATATGATGTTTTATTTTGAGAATTTTGGATTATATTACATTGATTGTTTGATGGTTTTATATTCTGTAAATATGAAGGTAAAATTGTCACTGTTATTATATTTTGATTATGTCTGGCCTTATGGCTGTAATAAACAGATTGATTGATATACAGTTTCTTGCAATATTCTTTAATTATCTTTTTTATTTCTTCATTTTTAAATTGTAGACAACCTTTTTCATCTGCTAAATTGTATATCATTTTCTTCTTCGGTTTTTTAAGTTTATAGGCTAACCATCTTCCTGGTTTATTTGCATTTTCAAAAAAATTTGTTTTGCTCTTTTTATTTGCTGTGCCAATTTTTCTGAATCCAACAGATTTAGTTTGTGTTTTATTGTTTCCATTTTTCTTTTCAAAGTCTTTTTCTGCAGGTTCCTTTGCAGTTCTGATTCTAACTTTCCAAATTTTTCTTTTAATAATACATATTGCTGTCTTTTATGTTTGTTTTTCTTTGCCATGTATGTTATAGCTATATCTCTAAAATATGCTTTAGCTGTGTCCCATACATTTTGTAATGTTTTATTTTCTTTTTTGTTTTCTCTAAAGAAAAATTCCATTTCTTTCTTTGCTAATTCTATAAATTCTCTTTCTTTTAATATAGATTGATTCAAAGTCCATCTTAGTTTTTTTTTGTATTCTTCTCCACGTCACTTTTAAAGGGTTGTGGTCTGCCCATGTACCTGTTTCTATCTCAATTTCCTGTATATTCATCCTCAATTCAGACATCATCCAAATCATATCAATTCTTGACCAGAATTTTTGAATATTTGAATAAAAAGTATATTGTAGTTTTTCTGAATTAATTGCCCTCCAAACATCTTGTACTCCAATTTCTTCTATCATTTAAAAAATGTCTTAGCTGGTCTTTTTCTTCCAGTTTTCCCCATTTTACTGCTTTTATAGTCAATTGTCCCATCTACTACTGCATTAAAGTCTCCTACTAAACAAATATTTTGGTACTCCATTTCTATTATTTTTCTATGGAGACTTTGGTAGAATTCTTCCTGGTTGTTATTTGATGCGTAAATTACTATTAACAATGTGTGATGACCCAGGGCCCTGAACGGAGGCAAAGCAATTAGCTGGTCAGAATAATTGTCTTTGTAAGCACTGCCAACATTCACCCAACAGCCTCCAAATATGCTGGCACAAGTTCAATAAAACAGTCAACGGAGTTCATCAGTTCTTTAAAGTAAAACAGATAACAAACAAAGTATGATCTTTTCAACGCCCAGCTTGCCTGTAATCTGCAAACTGCAAAACTGAAGACAGCAAGGAAAACTCAGCAGGAAACAAACTTGATCCAAAATACAAAGAGTCCAGGTACAAGAGCTCACATCACAAGAGTTCATGTTTGTTCCCGGCAAATGCCCCACCCCACAGCGTCTCCTTAAATGCCTACTCCCCAGGTGTGCCTTGTAAAGTAGGGCGTGACACTCTCCTCCCGAGCAAGTGAGCCTGCCTCCGTTGTTCCTTCCTCCTCTCTACTCTCCTTGCTCTGGGATCTGGTGGGAAGGGGCCTTACTCCTCGCCTGAGCTCTGCCTTCCCTGATCCAAACTTGAAGGGCCCTGGCCTGCTTCAGCCTGTTCCTTCCCTCAGTCCTCCAAAGCCACAGACACCCCCTCCTGGGCCTCAACAGGGAACTCCATGTCGTCCTCAGAGTCAGGCTCGGACGGAGGCATGACACAATGTTTGTTTTTCATGTAAATATATTTCTACCGTCACAATTCTTCCTTCTTCATCTGAGTAAATCATTTTAGAATCTATTGTCTCTTTAATATATACAGCAACACCTTTTTTTCTGTTGTGCTAATGCATAATAAAGTTTCCCAATTTTGGGGTATTCCAACAGTTTATGTTGGGTTTTTTTTATATGTGTCTCTTGCAAACAAATTATATCTATATTTAATTTCTGTAGTTTCCTGAAAATTTTGTTTCTTTTTGATGGGGAATTTAGTCCATTTATATTCACTGAAAAAAAATCCATTTTCTTTCTCCATTGCAATTATTTATAATTAGGTCTAGTCAATCTCACAATCCTCTGTTCTCTGGCAGTTCCTTCACTCTCTTGCTCAGATTTCTCTTTCTGTTCTCCTGTTTGTATGGTTGCTTTTCAATTATTTCTTCCGTTTGTTTCTGTTCCTTTCTCTCCTCTTGCCGATGTTGCACTCCTTCATCTAAGACTGTTCGGTTTCTTTAATCAAAGTCTTCTGCTTTCCAGATTGAATCCAGTCGGTATCTTGTATTATTCCAGTTACTAAAATTCCTTCTGGCATTAACCATCTAAAATGTATGCCTTTTGCAATCATCTTTGTGGTTAAAAAATGATAATGTCTTCGAGTATCTCTTACTCTCTTGGATATCTGCTTTAAGATCACAATTTCTTTATTTTTGTATTGTAATGGTTCATCTCTCACTTTTCTCAGTATTTCATCTCTTGTTGTTTTCTTTATGAATCTCACATGCACTTCTCTAGGTCAGGGCTTTTCAACCAGTGGTACGGGTACCACCTGTGGTCCATTGGCACCTGGCAGGTGGTACGCGACCATCCTAGAAAAGTGGTAGTGAGGAAAGGGAATGAGAGCACCGCCGGGTGGGCAGGCAGGTGTCTTGCTCGGCTGTGCCTTGGGGGCACTTTTTTCAGTGCCATTGTAACTTCGAACAGTCACTAAGCGAACTGTTGTAAGTCGAGGACTACCTGTACTTTATCACTTTTTTCCTTTTTTGAGGGGGGGGTCATCATGTTTTTGACATCTTGCTAGCTGACTGGTGGTACTCGGATATTGCCATATCCTAAAAGTGGTACAATGGGTGAAAAGGTTGAAAAGCCCTGCTCTAGGTAGGTTATATTTCTTGGCGTAGCTTGAATTCATTTGAAATATTTCATCTATCTCCATTTGCATCTCTGCTCTGTCTGCTTTCAAAGCCTCTGCCAGAAGCTCAATGATCACAACTGCTATATTTTCTTCTCTATCTTCAGGGATATTTTGAAATCTCAAGGAGTGTTCCACCTTCTCCATTTCTAGGATCACCACTACACCTTCTAGATTTTGGTTTTCTTGTTCCAATTTTTCATTTTCTGGCAATAATATTTCTATTTTTTATCAATATCATTTGATTTATTTTCCATTTTCTGAATTCTTTGTTCATTTTTTACAATCATTTGATGATGAACTTCAAATTGTGTCTTTATATCCAAAATTTCTTTGCTTAATTTATCAAAGTTACTTTTTGTCTCTTCATGATTTTTTTGCATTGACTCTTGAATCAATTTTAATGTAGTCTGCATCTCATTTTGGGCAGTGCTTATTTTCTCATGCTGCAACATTGTTTCAAAAGATCCCTGGGTTGTTAGGCTAGGTGTTCCAACAGAAGGTGTAGAGGAAGTCTTCTTCATAAGTCTGATGATGTTTGATGTACTCATTTTTCAGCCAACAGTCTTTGGGTAAAATCCAAACTGTAAAAGGAGCCAACTACTTTAGGCTAAATCCAGTATCTCAAGTAGAAAAAACAAAATAGAGCAAGCAAAAAGAAAACAAAAAGCCAACTATCTTAGGCTAAAGCGTTCGTTGTCTCCAAATAGTTCCTGTTTTAGTTATATCCAGAGTCATCAAATATAGTTATGAGAAGTCTTTTCCATTGTAGACACACACAAAGGCATTTTGTTTACACCAGGTATTGTTTCAAGGTCAAATACTTTCAGCTTCTTTTATTATTTAATAATACTGTAATTTCTTCTTTTGCCACTAGATGTCCTCATGCACTATTGTATCAATGTCTGATTTTAAAAAGTTATTACAAATTTTTTCTTTTAAAGTTCTTTATAGGTTATTTATCCTTGATATTATATCTACAAAATTTTTCTACCTCTTGTAGACTAGTAGCCTTTCTTTGAATCAATCTGAGTTCAATTTTTAAAAGTTCTTTGTATTCCTTAAAATTTTTCCCCTTTGTAATTGCTCGCCGCCTTAGATCTTAATCTCTCTGGGGTCTTTACTTTTTACCTCTTCCTGGTCAGGGACTCAATGTTTTTAGTCCAAAAGGAAAAGGAAAAAGCACTGCTTCACCCAGTTTCAGCACGCTGTTGACAATCAGCTGTTTGTCAGAGCACCACAGCTCCTCGCTTTCCTTCTGGCTGGTGACGACTTGGACTGCCTGGACTCACCAGGCAGCCTTTCCTCCATCCTTTCAGAGAGTTTCTTCAGTCCGCTTAGACCGACTCCCATCTGTTCCGGGTTCCTGAAGTATCCCTCCTTCTTCGTTGCGCCTCCACGACAACTTTTCAACCCTTTAGGGTTGCCGGGCAGAACGAAATCGAGCTGGGAAGCCAGAGCCCCGGCTTCTTCCACCCGTCTTGTAGGATGCCAAACCGGAAGTCAGGTTTTTCAATAAAGTATTGTATTCTGGGTAAAAATATGTCCCAGGAGTTTCTTTTTCTGGAAATGCCAACTGGAGAGTTGACATTAAACCAGCTTTCCAATGTAACAACCTAACTGGATCCCACCAGGAGGCTGGCAGCTTCAAGATGTCAGCAGCTGACAGAGGAACAGATGGAGGAGTGAGACCAGATGAAGCCTCCCCTCATGGAACCCTGATGGAGGCTCAAGATGAAACTGGGATGTAGGAGCTGGCACAAGCAGCCCTAACGGCAGCCTGCATCCCAGGCAGCAGTGGGATTGCAGCCCAGGTACGTCCTAGTGCAAGAGGACTGAGTGCTGCGTTCTGGTCAATGGGTGGCTCAATAACTCGGCCTACTTCCTGACCCAGGTCTGGAACTATATGGAACATCATGGAGAGATGTACCTAGGTCAGTGCCGTTACATCTAACCTGGAGGGCGATGCGGCTAGTATCTCTCCATGAAGAGAGGGCAATACTTGGACACTTTCATGCAGGCATTGTGAGACAGGTTTGAGGACCCTGCAGTGGCCCAGTGTGAAGAGATCTGCATCTGCTCCCTACGACAGAGCAAGTAACCAGTGGCAGCGTACATCTGAGACTTCCGTGGCCTGGTGGCTCACCTGAGAGATTGGCCTGAGTGTATGCTGGTCTACCAATTCCAAGAGGGGCTTAGCGAGGAGGTATACTGCAACTGCCTGCCCCAGGGAGTACCAGGTGACCTTCAAGTGTGGTACCGGTTGGCCACAAACATGGAGCTCAACTTGATGGAGTACTCAGCACATGCAGCACATGAGAAACATCCCCACCGGATGCCCAAGAGATGCCCAACACCCATGGGAGGAGATAAGAGGCAATCCCTTCCACAGGGATAAAGCCATGCTGGAGCCTGGGAGCATGTTTCTGATGTGAGAGGAAAGGCCACAAAGTGGCTGATTACCCCACACCATGGCTGATATCGATATTGCGAGCCAACCGAAGCTGGAAAAATCCCCGTGAAGCCAAGGGAGATGATGAGGGTGCCCAACAGGTCATAGAGGTCTCTCCCCAAAGGAAAGAATTCTGACCCACGACGAGTTTGGCTTGGTCTTCTACGAGAGTGACAGTGGCTTTGTATGTATTTTTATTCCTATTCCAGGTTACCCTTCTTTCCAGGGGGGTTAGCGTGTCAAACCTGGTTCACCTTTCATCTACATTTCCCCTGTGCTCACATATTGACAAAGAAAGGAATGCAAAGGTGTGAGTGATGGTATCCAGGCAACCAAGGCATCTCTGGCAGCTCTCACAAAATTTCAAGGACTCCGAGCATGGCTAGCTGTTTTCTCATAAAAAAATGAAAAGAAGTGATTGGCGAGGATAATGAACTATGGGTGGCTCGAAGAGAAAGGAAAAAATAACTATGAGTGTATTTGCATGGGAAACTCAGCTGGTTTCGCTTCTTCTGTGCCAATGTAGATTTTTCAATAAAATATTATACTCTTGGTAAAAATATGTCCCAGGAGTTTCTTTTTCTGGAAATGCCAACTGGACAGTTGACAGCCCCAGCATATGCACTTGGACACTGATGGCGAACCTTTTAGAGACCGAGTGCCCAAACTGGAACCCAAACCCCACTTATGTATTGTTGGGTGCCGGGCGTGCGTGGCCCATTGGGTGGGTGTGGCCAATTAGGTGGGTGTGGCCAATTGGATGAGCATGGCCAATTGGGTGGGTGTGGCTGCAGTGGTAACGGCAGACTGGGTGGGACTAAAAAGTTCAATCAATCAATTACAACTTTGCGAGATCTTTTTTTTTCCCGCGAGAAGTTGAAATTGATTGATTGATTGAACTTTTTTTTTGCACACGGCAGCGGAGGCCTAAAGCGAAAAGGTTTTATAAAACCCAGCTGAAGGCCTAGGACTGGGGCGACGGTGCGTGTGCCCACAGAGAGATCTCTGCGTGCCACCTGTGGCACGTGTGCCATAGGTTCGCCACCATGGCACTTGGAAATTCTGCTCTGGTTTTGCTTTCCTTTTCCCTCCCATTTCATTTTCCTCTCTTATCATGCTTATTAGATTTTGAGCCGGAGAGCAGAACATCTGCACCATATTCTGGAAAATCAAGGCTGCCTTTGCATGTCCATATATCTCCTGCTTGCGATAAACAGCCCTTGACTGGTACAGTGGATACTTGTGTCTTGGCAATGCATGACCTGCCAATGCATGACCTTTCCCTGGTATTTTTCTGGATTTCCTGTTGGGTGAAATTGTCAAACATGGTTTAAAGGAGCATATTAAACCTGCCTTGCTGGATGCCGCATCACTTGTCCATCATTGCCGATGTGCAAAGGCACCTGCCAGGAGAACTGCCAGTTCCAGCAGGGGGTTAAAATGCTCTGGCTGTATCTTAGGGATGGGTGTCTGGTGAGATGTTAACTGAACTCCAAAAAATGTCAGTTCCATTTGAGGTAGAGCAATGTGAACAAAGGAATTTCAGGTCTGGCAGCAGAAAAGCAAGATCAGGTTTTTCAAGGTAATTTTCCCTGCCCTAATAATACAAGGAAAGTGGAAGGTAGAACCAAGACTGAGAAATTTAATGGCTTAAAAGGAAAAGCAATGGGAAGTATCTGAAGGAGCCTGTACAGGGAAGAGCTGAAGCTGCCTCAAGGGATAAAGACACCAACCCACTGCCTGCCTGCTCCCTCTTCGAGGCACCCAAGGACTTCCCTGCCAAAAACACTACCGACTGGCTGCCCATTCGTGTTCACAAGAATTGGTTTTCCTAGCTTTGGCAGTGCTCAGCCAGGCTGGGGCGATGCGAGGAAGGAGCCTGCTCACTGTGGAGGGTCCTGGAGTCTATCCACCCCGAGCCATCCAAAGCAATACAATCTGGCCAGTAGGCCCCACGTGGCCCCTGGCTATACCTCTTGGTGGCTTTGTCCTCTCCCTCCATGCTGGGTGGGGCACAGGGGAAAGTCCTTTCTCCACCTGTCCATCTGGCCGTGGCTTGGCTGGCAGGCTATGTTGCTGTGCAACTCAGATTAACCCCTGCTGGACTGCAGTGTTGCTGCTGGTCCCGGGTGAAGCAACAGCCACGTGAGCATGTTCTGTAAGGCAAACTCTCCCCTTCAGGATCCAGGTAGTGGCTGGCAGTTGGCGGGCATGGCAAGCCCAGTACCCCCCTTTTGGGGAGAAGCAGGGTGCTGCACTGCCTCCGGGAAGGTGCATCTGGTGGGGAGGAACTCCACACAGCAACCTCACCCGGCCCCCTCTCTGCATGCTGTGTCCAATGGGAAGGCAGAGTCCCACCTCTTGGTGAGGCAAATCAGCTAGAGAGATTTGTCCTGCAGCAAATTACCTGGGGCTAGGCGACAGGGGAAGAATGATGTGATGAACATGGAAAGGAGTGGTGGGGGAGGGACACCTGCAGTTAGGGGGCAGGAGTTGGAGTGAAGTAAAGTGAGCGGGCCCAGGCAGCTGCTGTCAATTGTCATAGACCTTCCTGCAAATTGGAGTGCATGAAGCGTTCTGTTTTGTTTATCTGTTTTTCATGTCATGTTTACTGCCTTCCCACCCACTCTTAACTATTTGTGGTTGCACTTTATTAAAAGGTTCTGCTCTCCTACTTTCTCTGTGTAACTGGAACCATAGGCATAGTCTCATATACTTAAGTAGAATCTTACTTGTACAAGAAATGAATATTTCTTGCAAAACAGAAACTGAAATATGAGCTGCTAAGTTGTATTTGGATCTCATTGAAGTTGGTGTTTATATGTATGCATGTACATATCTATATCTATATGATATCATATCAAATATCAGAACAAAGTCTTTCTTTAAATGAGGTCTCTGTAATGAATTTGATCTAAATATTTGAATGCAATTTTTAAAATGTCATGAAAAAAGAAATGGTTCATAATGCTATATGGCAGTGGTTCTCAACCTTTTTAATGCCGCGACCCCCAACCGGTCGTAAGTCGAGGACTAAACCGGTCGTAAGTCGAGGACTACTCAACCGGTCGTAAGTCGAGGACTTTCCCTGGCCAGGAGCGCCACGCATGCGTGGTTCTGCCCCCTGCGCCGGCCGAGGCGTAGCTGGCAAGCGGCAGAGACGGAGCAGGCCGACCACCAGCTGGCCCAGCTCAAGGGAGGTAAGGCACCCGCCGGAAAAGGGAAAAAAATGGCGGACAGCCTTGCTTGGCAACCCCCGTGAAATGGTCGATCGACCCCAAATGGAGTCGCCACCCATAGGTTGAGAACTGCTGCTATATGGCCATCAAAATCTCTCAAAAACTGATAATCTAATTTGCAGTTCTCTAGTTACAGTCAAGTCCCTAAATTGTTCTTTAAAAAAAACCAAACAAATATATTTACCAAATATTTAAAATCTGTCCAAGCATTTGTATATTTTTTCTCTTTTTCTGCCTTCTTCAAATTAGTGAAGCCAGACCAATAAGTGGGAATTATGCCTTAGTGTTCAGCCATTAGTGTTCAGCTTCAGCTATTACTTAAAAACCCTTTAACAGATAGCCTAGTTGTGCAAAACATTCAGATGTGCACTTTGTGAAGTGTATTGGTATGAAAACAATCCATTGTGAAATATTGAAATATCCACATCTTCTCGATATGAAGGTTTTATTACATCTTCTGCATATGTGTGTTCATGCAGACATAAAAAGTCAACCAAGGAAAAAGTATAAAGCAACTGTGCTGAGTATTCTAAGTGTTCTGGATCGTGTAAGCCTGACTAGAGCATACAGGTCTGTATGTTAGAATGTTTGGCATTTATTGGGTTAAGAGCTGTCTCCTTAAGAGATGGCTTATGGGTAATGTAGTTTAGCTAGTCAGCTATCTCATGTTAACAGGTATGTGGGAGGAGTTGCTGAGCTCTCTACAGGATATCCTGGCCATGTGCCTGTTTGGGAATGCCTTTGTTTCATCCAGCCTCATAGCTCCTAGCCCTATGGCTTGGAGGTTCTATGCCAATGTGAGTCTTATGCAGAAGAAAAGGGGAAAATCCATTATCAAATTACCTGTGGAATGAGCCATATTTCTGAAATATGCTTCTGGATGCAACTTTACATAACCGTGAGTTATTGTTTAGAATTCCTGGAAATAAAAGTGATACTTTGTTGCTTATTTCACTGAGTTATCTGCCTGTCTCAACGGGATTAAAGCAGCCTATTCTGTCTGGGATAGAACACTAAGTATGTGATTGCTTTAGTGTATATTGCAAAGTATTTCTTTAAAGGCTTTGTATAGCTGTAGTAGATATATATTAGGAAGATTCAGTTTCAAATTACAATCCTAGGGGTAATTATTCATTAAGGAACTGACAATTTCTTGTAACTTTTTATTTTAAGAAAGGTTCATGTATAACTTTTGTGTAAGAACTATGAAGTAGACTTGATTTCTTTTGTTTTTGATTTGCTTTCTTTTTTAAAAAATATAAGCATTGCTGTGCTATACATAAATACCTTGTGTTCTTAAAAATTTCTTAGATACAACCAGTTGTATATGAAATGTTATTTCAATTTTTTATATAAAACCATTGGTTTAATTTTTCAGCAGAAGCTAATAATTGGGGTCTATGAAGACAAATACTTTAAAATGTAAATATAGATATAATCCACATAAACTAATGCTCTTTCAAGTCCTTAGTTATTTTTAAGAACGCAAAGGGGTCCTGAGACCAAAATGTTTGAGAACTGCTGATTTAAAAAAAAGTCAGAGGGCTATTCTCTTTATTGTCTTCCTGAAAATATGAAGGGCAGACTTTAAATTTATCATTATTGATTAAAACAATTGTGGCTGATGGATTATCACCTCTTTTCACTTGTTTAATTCGTTGCTTTTATTGCTCTTGAATTTGTTTTCATATTCATGTTTTATTTTTCGTTTCACTTTTAATTAGTATCATTATATTTTAATGGCAGAATGTTTAGTTTATCTTCACTGTTAAAAAACTAATTGTTTCTCTTGCCTTAAGTAATATCTCATTAACTTTATAAGCCATCTTTTCCACATCATCTACAGAATTAATTTCCTGTGCATAGACTTGTAGTCAGTCTGCAGCATTTCCCTCAAAACTTTTTTAATTAGTATTTTTATTGCTATACATTTTTTTGATTCTTGTTTTCTGTTCAGAACTAAGCTTCTGAGGAGTTCTGATAAAATGAGCATTAGTGGTTCATTATCTCTTTTTAAACACATCCAAAAAGCAAATTATTAATACTATTATTATTATTATTATTATTAACAAAAACTATAAACTTTTTTTTAAAAGATAGATATATAATAGTATTTTATTAAATATTTTTATTATTTCATAAAATAACATCAGAAAAATTTCACAATGTCAAAATAAATTATTCTTCATAAGTAGTAAACAGGTGTGCTAAAATTAGATACGCTCACCTGAAATTTTCTTCAACTGCATGGCAATAATTGCTTCCAGGTCTTCCAGTTTAAGTTGCATAGATATGTGTAAATGTCATTTCATAATCTTTCCACTATCAGAATTCACAAACTAGTAGTGATGATGCCAAGAATGTAAATATACTAGCGTTATATTACACAACTAAGATATTGAGTTACCGTATATACTCGAGTATAAGCCGAGTTTTTCAGCCCATTTTTTGAGCTGAAAAATGCCCCCCTAGGCTTATACTCGGGTCAATATTTTTCCCCAGTTCTTTGTGGGCTTACAATATCCGAGCACCGTTTAAAGAGACGCCGAAGGAAGACGGTGCCCAACTGCGCGCCTTTCCCCCTTGGGGTGGTCTTTTGCAAAGTCTTTTGCTCGGATATTGTAAGTCCACAGCAGAGCGGGCGGCAGCAGCAGCGGCGCCGTCTCCCGCTCCAAATCCCAGGCTGGAGTCAAGCCCTTTCCAAAAGCGCCGGCTCGGGAGCGAAAGCAAAAGGGGCGGGGGAGTGGGGCTTCGTTCACGCGCGGATCCCCTATGCTCGTATTTATTTACCATATTATGCCCCGGCTGGCGGCGGCAGCGGCAGAAGAAGAAACAGCAGCCTCCTTCCTCGGTTAGCTTTGATTCCCTCCCCCCCGTGTCACCTCTGAGCTGCAGGACTCCGCCGCTTGCTTTATAAACCCTTGGCCGCTGCTCCATCCACACACGCTCGCACAGGGAAAGGGGGAAACGGGTGGGCCGGCCGGCTCCCCTCTCCTCTTTGTGTGTGTGTGTGTGTGTGTGTGTGTCTCAATTCTCTCCCACCTGGAGCATCACATGAAGAATTGGCTGAAGAATACGGCCGAATTTACCCGGGCAGGGAAAGGGGGAAACGGCTCCCCTCTCCTCTTTGTGTGTGTGTGTGTGTCTCTCTCTCTCTCTCAATTCTCTCCCACCTGGAGCATCACATGAAGAATTGGCTGAAGAATATGGCCGAATTTACCCGGGCAGGCGCAGGGAAAGGGGGAAACGGCTCCCCTCTCCTCTTTGTGTGTGTGTGTGTGTCTCTCTCAATTCTCCCC
>NW_015387249.1:5397-6974 GCF_001527695.2 Protobothrops mucrosquamatus | reverse complement strand
GCCCGCCCGGTTCCAGCTTCTCACTATCCGAGAATACCCTTCCAGCTGACGTGGGGCATGTTATCAACTATTGCTCCTTTGTGCAAAGTGCTACAATCGCGCGCAGAGGGGTGGGGTTGCAAAGAGGACGATTAGCCCAGGCGGAAAAATGTGTTTGCTGAAAAATGCCCCCTCGGCTTATACGCGAGTCACCATTTTTCCCCAGTTTTTTGTGGCAAAATAGGTTCCTCGGCTTATAGTCGGGTCGACCTATACTCGAGTATATACGGTAACTTAAGAATAAGAATAGAGTTGGAAGGGACCTTTGAGATCTTCTAGTCCAACCTCCTGCCCAAGTAGGAGACCCTGGCCTATACCATTTCAGATACACCAGTCTTTTTTTTGAAAGCCTCCAGTGATGAAACACCCACAATTTCTGCAGGCAAGTTGTTCCATTAGTTGATTGTTCTCACCGTTAGGAAATTTCTCCTTAGTTCTAGGTTGCTTCTCTCCTTGGTTAGTTTCCACCTATTGTTTTTTGTCTTGCCTTTTGGTGCTTTGGAAAATAGTTTGACCCCTTGTCTTTATTGGTGCCCCTCAAATATTGGAATACTGCTATCATGTCTCCCCTAGTCCTTCTTTTCATTATACTAGACATACCCAATTCCTCTAATTATATTTGGCATATTTTAGCCTCCAGCTCCCTAATCATTCTTATTGCTCTTCTCTGCACTCTTTCTAGAGTCTCAACATCTTTTTTATATTGTGATCAGAACTAGATGCAGTATTCCAAATGTGATCTTACTAAGGCTTTGTAAAGCGGTAATAGAACTTTCAGATTGAAAAAAAGTCTGAATGGAATAAATGCATGTTACAATGCACGTTTTAGAAAACCTCTTTAAGATATTTTTTTATGTGAACCTCAACAGCACTATGAACAAAAATGGGAAAAGGTTTTATCTAAGTAAGACATCTCAGATAGAATCATTACTTTTTAACCTGCTTTATTTTATTGAATTACTTCTGCATATATATATGTGTGTGTGTGTGTGTGTGTGTATATATGTAGGTCTTTAGTTATTCGGGTTTTCTCCCACGTAGAATTAGAAGTGTCTTGGCGACGTTTCGACGAAGTCACATTCGGGGGCGGGGCCAGCTGTCAAGAAGAACAGGTGTGTTGGACAATTCTCCGGAGCATCTAACCCCGTTCCCGACTGCTTGACAGATCCTTTGGGGTCCCCAGTTCCCTGGAGGGGGACTGGGAATAACAAGGCGTCCTGGGGGGCGGTTCTAGGTGGCAACCAGGATCGTTGAACCCAGGAGAAGCTTTGACAAGCCAAGCGGAGGTGGAAAACGGCCGACAATGGTGGCCGTGAAGGAATGACAACTGTCAGCTGGCCAAAGTATAGCGGTGGAGTAGCTGGACGGTGACGTGACAGTTCCAGTCAAATTTATCTGAGCAGTGTTCCTGGCTAGAAGGGATCCGGTGTGAGTCCGTGCTGGAGGATTTCGGCTGAATCTGACTGATTTTAGCAGCCTACAAGAGGGGAGGAGGGATTTCCCTCGCTCCTGGAAAAAGCAGCGAAAAGGAAGGTTTG
>NW_015387249.1:0-1755 GCF_001527695.2 Protobothrops mucrosquamatus | reverse complement strand
GTATTTCTTCCAGCCAATTTTTTATCCGATTCCAAAAATTTTGTGCCTTTGAACATTCCCACCACATGTGATAATAAGTCCCTGGAAGCCTTCTACATTTCCAGCATGTTGGTGAGGTTTTTTTATCTATTTTTGCTAACCTTGTAGGGGGAAGGTGCCATCTGTAAAACATCTTGTATAAATTTTCTTTGTAGGAGGTAGCTAGCATTAACCTCCTGTTTCTGTCCCATAATGATTGCCAATTATCAAGGTCAATACTATAACCAAAATTTTTACTCCAGATTACCATTGTTTCTTTTACCTGTTCTTCTAATAAATCTTGTTCCAATAAATATTGATATATCTTTTTTATCATTTGATCTTCTGTTCCTAGAAGGATTTTATCTAATTGTGTATGCTCTAATTTTATCCCTGGTTCTTTTTTGTCTTTTCTGTGTCGCGACTGTATTTGTAAGTATGCCCACCATTCCAACTCTATACCATCTTCTGATAATCTTTTCCTTGTTTTCAGATCCCCATTCTCGTCTAAAATATCTTTGTATGTAATTACTCTTCCTAAATTTATGAATTTGGGGTGCATGAATATCTCTAATATGGATAGCCAATTGGGAATTTTTATATAATTATTTTTTTTAATTTTTGTCCACACGTCTAATAATGCTTGTCTAATATGATGATTCTGAAAGTACTGATGAGCCTTATATTTCCCGTCCCACATTATAGCATGCCACCCTATTTGCATATCATGGCCTTCTAATGCCATTAGTCTTTTGTTCTTTAAGTGTATCCAATCCTTTATCCATACCAGTATTGCTGCTTGATAATATTTTTCCCAATTCGGGAGGCCGAGCCCTCCTCTTTCCTTTGCATCCTGTAATAATTTTAATTTAATTCTCGGTTTTCTACCTTGCCAGATAAATTTGGATGTAATTCTGTTTAAATTTTCAAAAAAATCCTTCCCTAATTTAATTGGTACGCATTGAAATAAAAAGAGTAATTTGGGGAGTATATTCATTTTAATTGTAGCTATTCTCCCCATAAAGGAGAGCTGCAAGTTTTTCCATCTGTCTAAGTCTGCTATAATTTGATCTATTAATTTATCATAATTTTCTCTTTTGAGTATAGTACATCTTGCTGACAGTTGGATCCCCAAGTACCTTACTCTTTTAGATGTCTGGATATTGATTTTTTCTACTAGCTCAGTTTCTTGTAAGTTGGACATATTTTTGACTAACATTTTAGTTTTTTCTTTATTAATTTTCAACCCTGCGACATCTCCATAATTTTCCAGCACTTGTAATAATCTTGTTCCAGATTCTAGGGGGTCTTCCAGAATGAAAACTAAGTCGTCTGCATAAGCCTGTAATTTAAATGTCTCTTTTCTGATTTCTAATCCTTTAATCAGCCTATCTTTTCGAATTATTCTTGTAAGTACTTCTAAAGAAAGAATAAATAATAAAGGAGATAGTGTCGTGCCTTTTTGTATTTGAACGCTATTTGTTAATTCTCCGTTTATAATTATTTTTGCTTCTTGTTTAGAATAGATTGCTTTAAACATGTTTATAAATTTTTCTCCGAATTCCATCTGTTTAAGTTGAATCGACATAAAATTCCATTTGACATTATCGAACGCTTTCTGGGCATCAACAAAAATCAATGCCATTTGTTTTTCGCTATGTAATTCATAATATTCTAAGATGTCTAGTATGATTCTAACATTATGTCTAATTTGTCTTTTAGGCAAGAAGCCGTTTT